>NC_135424.1:25392500-25692500 GCF_051991245.1 Festucalex cinctus
TTTACTCATTTGCTCGCCGCCATTTTCACTTCAGCAACCCCCTTCGCTCCCGGCTGTTTTAATGGATTTTGAGTGACTTTTCAAAGCCCACAGAATATTGTATTCTATGTCTATAAAATCATGGAACCTACCAAAATAAAGATTCTAATCTCTTTTTTCATCAGGAAAAAAAAAGTATATTTGTATTGGTTTAGCATTACAATATAGCTAAGTTTCATCATTATTCACAAACCTGTTGTAAACAAAGGGGAAAATAGCTTGTTGCAACATGAGCTCTTATACCTGCTGGCCATTTTTTTTTGTAATACCTACCATTGCTTTAAGCAACCTCTTCAGGTCAGAAGTTGCATTAAAGCCTTTGTATGCTCTAGCATTAAAAAAAAAAAAAAAAACAAGACAAAAAAAAAAAACATAAAAAAAACAAATAAATTTTTGGGACCATGGCAATATTTAAAATAGAACGTGTTTTTGGGAGCAAATGAGTTAATCGTGATTAATCAAAATTCTAAGATGTGATTAATCTGATTAATAAATGTAATCGTTTGACAGCTCTATTCTATTACACAAGTTTCATGTAAACCTGGCTTGCGATAGGCTCCTTTCCAAAAAGGTTGAGTGCTGTAATAGAAACTAAAAGTGGCAGCACCAAAATATTAGTTTGAGAGTGTGTATATTTGTTTTCAATTGAGATACTTAGATTACAGGCCATTTATGGTGGAAACATTTTCAAACCACAAAAACCTGAGCTTTGTGGAGACTTTTATCTCCACTGCACAATCACTGCAATAGGAACTCACCTAACTGCCGTGACATGTAAGGGTGCTTTTTTCCTGAAGATGGACATGTTCTCTGGTCTCTGGTCCATCGTTCCATACACTGCCTTTATTAGCTGACTGAGCCAAGACTGACGCATGCTGTCAATCATCTTGTCTGCCTCATCAATAATCTGTAACAAATAATAATAACAACAATAATAATAATAATAACAATAATAAATAATAATAAAGTCAGAGCAAACAGCTTGAAAATAAATGTTTGCGTTTTTGGTTACTTACAAGGAATCTAAGATGATCCAGACATAAGCCGGAATTCTTGTTGATATGATCAACAAGTCGACCTGGAGTGGCCACAACAATGTCAGCTAAACAGCATCTCATCCCGCCTCTAGAATCATCAAGAAATAAAATGTCTTTACCAAATGAGAGACACATTTATCAGCTCTTTGTTTTACTTTATTCATCACCTCTGTTCAGAAAGTGAAGCCTCCTCTGCTGCAAATGTCTTCTGGCCTGTCAACATGACCACCCTCAGGTTGCTTCCCTCAGCATATAATGTAAAAACATTGTAAACCTGGACACAAGAAAAGCAACAGACGTGTCCAGTACTTACAAATTTATCACTTAAGTCCACCCACGAATTTTTTAGGATTATTCCTGCTTTGAATGTGTGAAATTGACCCCCCCCCCTCGTAACTTCCATTGGCACAGAAAAGGCTTTTGAAAAAGACCTGCTGAGCGAGCTCTTTGGTCGGCAACACAGCCAAGGCGCGGACTTCGCACACAACCCTCTTCATCAGCACCTGATGGAAAAGAATATCATCAGTTTCCCACGTCAACTATGTATATATATATATATATATATATATATATATATATATTAGGGGTGTGAATTGCCTAGTACCTGACGATTCGATTCGTATCACGATTCACAGGTCACGATTCGATTCGATACCGATTAATCCCGATACGAATGGTCACGATTCGATACCGATTAATCCCGATACGAATTTATAAGTCGATTGTTGCGATTTTTTTCCATTCAAATGTAGAAAATACTATCAGTAAATTTGTACATGTACACTGTAAGATTTGTATGAATATATTTATCTAAAACTTGAGGCTTATAACCGTGAGCCACTGTACACAAACAGTTTGCAATCTGTTTCACATTTGAACAGCATTAAAATAAAAATATTAAGGCTTAATGTGCCGTTCATATAACATTCTTCCATGCTCAAGGTGTGAATCCTAAAAAAAAAAAAAAAACAAAAAAAAAAAAAAACAAAAAAAAAAAAAAAAAAAAAAAAAATCGATTCTGCTGATTATTGAATCGATTCGAGAATCGCGCGATGTAGTATCGCGATATATCGCCGAATCGATTTTTTTTTAACACCCCTAATATATATATATATATATTTTTTTTTTTTTTTTAAATCAATCGGCAGTGCAACATCTAACCCCGGAATTACACCGGATGCGTGTGCGTTGCGTCTCCGCTCTGCTGCGTCTTGACTGCGTGCTCCAGACGCGTCAATTTTTTTGTCCAACTCACACCGGCTGCGCACAACTGTTGTCCGGCAGCTCTGTCGCCGACAACTTCCCGCCGTGTCTCGCGTGATCGCGTCCGATAATGTGGCATAAAAAACAACGACAAAGACACAGAAAGTCTGTGCTCAACAGAGATGCAGAAAGAGAGGTGGACTTTTTTGACTGAACTCACCGGCCACTCCTGCTATGACGTTCCATGCAGCATTCCTTTTTAAGTTGTCTTTATAAAAAGGATGTGCCGTGTCATATCTAATTTTATTGCTTTCCACCTCGGTTATAAATATCTCCTTGTCCATGTTCGCCAGTGTTTAAACAGTGAATTAAGCGTTAAGCATTATGACGTTTTGCTGACATGATTGCGAAATAGGAGCTGGCGAGTGTTTTATTCTGAAAAGTAACCGGATTTATTTTGAAACTGCGGTCTTCCTGTCCGGCTCGATGTGTTCTGTGCTAGCTTGCC
Source organism: Festucalex cinctus (assembly GCF_051991245.1). NCBI lineage: Eukaryota > Metazoa > Chordata > Actinopteri > Syngnathiformes > Syngnathidae > Festucalex > Festucalex cinctus. Next base: position 25,395,288 of record NC_135424.1, read on the forward strand.
ATTTGACGGAGGCCGACGGATGCGTCGTCCATCAAAAATAGAAAATAGGTCTATCGGTGCGAAGGGCTGCCGCATGACCCAGCTGAGACGCAATCAACACGCAACGCACACGCAGCCGGTGTAATTTGAACAATTTGAATGAATGGAAATGTATTGGCTGCGTTGCTGGAACGCAACGCACACGCATCCGGTGTAATCCCAGGATATGTGCAGCGCTGTATGCTCAATGGGTTGTGGAATCAAAAACACTCACTCACTATGGCCACCAGATGGCAGCATTTTATCTCTTTTCAATGGGCTGCCCGTGTATCAAATTACAATGAAACATGACAAAATCTGATGAAATAGAATGTTTTCAAGGATCATGTGAATGATAACGTTTTGATAACGTGTGGCAGTAAAAGAGTTAAGGTAAAATGCATGCTGATGGGTGCTTGACATTCTGATTGACTTTTTCTGACATTCCCAATATGTTCCAGTCCCAATAACTGCAGCTGATATAGAGCGCAATCCCTGTCAAGAATTCTCAAACTGTGGTGTAATATTAAATGGTAAATGGTAATTGAAGCGCACTTATATAGGACTTTTGTACACCATCATGCTGACGGATGCACTTTACAGGGGGTTACAATCACAATCACATACTCACACACACACATTCATCCGACAATAAGACAAATAGAAAATTGATGGATGAATGGATGGATAGATGAGTAATTTTGACCGTGTATCGGGCCTGGGCAAATTTCAGAATGGAATTGACAATGACACATTGTGAATGTTAATGACAATGACCAATGGTGCATGTTACAAATCATTTTGCTTGTGGACAGCTTACTTGTATTACAGGGATGACAAAAGCCAGAGTCTTGCCACTGCCGGTTGGAGCAGAAACACAAATATCTCTGGGCGTATAGCCAGCTTGTCCAATCAGTAGTCCACTCTGTGTACCCTCCAAGATGGCTGGGATGACCTCTGCTTGCACTGTGGAAAAAGGTCACATTAGCAACTTCCACAAGTCTGCACATGTACCACCATCCAAACAAACCATTAATTTCGAGTCACCTGGAAAGAAGTGCTGAATTCCATGATTGTGGAGTTGATTCAGCAGCAACACACTAAGTCCTCTGATTTCAGAGCAAGGCACCAGTTTACTTTTCATGTCTCGGGGTATAACATCAGGCTGAGCCAGCCACTGAGGCAATACTCTTTGAACCTGTGAATCGATAACACATAATTGCAACAGAGAGTGAAATGTTTTCATACTCGCAGGATGGAATACCCTCTACAACTAGAACTGGTGTATATGACAGATTCTTCAAATGGTTCTCTTCGAAGAGTGCCTCATTAATTTTACATGCTACATACTGTACAACAGGGATGGGCAATCGCGGTCCTTGATTTGAAACAGCTTGTGTTGGAAGAGGGGAACCTGCAAGACCTGAAGTACTCCAGCCCTCGAGGACCGAGTTTGCCCATCACTGCTGTACATGCATAAAAGGTTCTGGTATACGCTTGCGCATGAAAATGTCAAGATATTCTATCACAAGTGCTCTTCATTTAGAAGATAGCAACACATTTTAGGGGCTTAAAAACATACAAATTTGAAACCACACTCCAGAGTGGGAAAGTTGAATATATGGAGTTAAATATGGTGCAAAAGTAACTCGTAAAAAGAAAAGTGTACCTGTAGAAAAAAGTAGAAATTTTTACTTGTAAAAGGCGTGATTTGTACCTGTAAAAAAAAAGAATGTACGTAAAAAAAAAAATTGTGCGAAAAAAAATAATAAAAAATTTACCTGTAAAAAAAAATGTGTACCCGTAAAATAGAAAAGGTGTACTTAAAAAAAAAGGACGTTAAAAAAAAAATTGGACGTAAAAAAAAATTTGTATGTATAAAAAAAATTGTACGTGTAAAAAAAAAAAAAAAATGTACCTGTCGAAAGTATTTTGTATCTGTAAAAATCACGATTTGTACCTGTAGAAATGACAAATTGTAGTCAAAGTAGTCGCCACTAGGAGTCACAAGTGTTTTTTCTGCTGCTGTCCAGTCACGGGACTTTTGCACCAAATCTGACGCAGAGAAATGTAGCAGAACGATTCGTACTCGTAGAGCTCCGTGATTTGCCCGTCTTTGGAAGGGGGCGGGCTCTGGAGGATTTGGGAGTGGGCTGAAGCTCAACCTCATTGGTTCAGCGAACGACAGTGGGTTGATCTCAAAAGAGGTCACGTTATTCTCATTAGTATGCAAGAGGTCTCAAACAAACAGTAGCAACACCAGTGTATGGTCATTTTGGAAGAAGAGGACGTCGCAGGTGTGAAAATGTCAACATGCTTCAATATACCAACACAGTGTGGAGCACCTTGGTTGACATGCAGAGACCTCAAAGTGGGCAAAAAGAAAGCCGTTTTAGTAGGAAGGTAAGATGTATTGCTTGTAATCCGGTGCTGGCTAATTTAGTCCACATTTCAAATTTCTTACTCTGTTAGCCGTCATTGAACGCAACATTCTCGAGCCACTACACTCTCATAGTAACCGACTGGCTGTATTGCTGAACGTTTATTAGTGATGCAAACGGTGAGTTAAATCACCCATAATGTCCGTCCAAAGTTTGTTGTGCCTGTACAACAGTACAGTTGATGCCACTTTTGCCTCTTCTGTTCAGATCGTTATCATATAAACTAGGGGTGTTAAAAAAAATCGATTCGGCGATATATCGCGATACTACATCGCGCGATTCTCGAATCGATTCAATAATCGGCAAAATCGATTAATTTTTTTTTTTTTTTAGGATTCACACCTTAAGCATGGAAGAATGTTATATGAACGGAACATTAAGCCTTAATATTTTATTTCAATGCTGTTCAAACATGAAACAAATTACAACCTTTATTTCAGATAAATAAATAATACATTTTCATATAAATCTTACACTCTACAAGCTTACTGATTAGTATTTTCTAAACTTGAATGAAAAAAAATCGCAACAATCGACTTATAAATTCGTATCGGGATTAATCGGTATCGAATCGAATCGTGACCTGTGAATCGTGATACGAATCGAATCGTCAGGTACTAGGCAATTCACACCCCTAATATAAACGTAGCCTAAGATTCTTGAGTGAGCATCAACAATTCACTGTACCTTGTGGACTGGTTTGTTTTCAAATCCTCCCAGGACTGTGAAACCAGTTGGACTAGATGACATCCTTGGGGTTTCTTTTGCATTATCTTCTGACTTTTCATCCTTTCCTTCTCTACCAGTGACATTAGGCTCTGAAAATCTATTAACTACACCGCCTGAAACGGAATAAACCAACACAACACATGCAGAATTGTGTTACTATTCGAAAGTACAGTAGACTTTTGGTGTTCAAAGTGTTGAGTGTATGAAAAGTAAACACACACCTGACTGGTAATTCTTTTGCTTCTCTTTCTCACCTTTCTTTCTTCTCTTCTTCTCTTCCACCTCAACAGGCTCTGAATGGATATTGTCCAAAACATTCAGTACAGTCTTTGATTTCCTCTTTTTACATCTTTGGTTTTCTTGGCTGGTGTCATTATGACCTTTTCTTTTCTTCTTAATCTCATGATGACCTTCCTGTGTTTCAGAACACTTTATCTTGTCCTCTATTAAACCTTGCTTCTGCTTCTCTTTTGCCTTCTGGTGCAGTTGTGCAAGTAAGGCCAGGGATTGTGACTGCTTTGAAAGACTTCCATCTTCGTCTCCAAGATACCTACATGAAACAGAAAAATAGTGTCAATACCAGAGGTGGGCGGACCGTCGCTGACGGACCCACATTTTTCTGACGAATGACAAGAAACTGAAAAAAAGAACAAAAGGGCGGACTAATAAATGACAGACGTGGGTTTTCGTCCATCAGTGTAATCATCATTCACTGGTAACAGTAAGCGGTAACAGTAGAAGAAGAGTGTCTTTATTTGACGTTTCGTGGCTCCCAACCATTACAATACGTCGCTTTGCATCACTTTTTTTTTTTTTTTAAATCCACAAAAAGGCAGCAGGAGAAGTAGCTTCCTACATAAATAATATGACGTGGGCGGTCGACAGGCCGGCGGACGAGAGCGCGCTGGCTAACCCGGAAGTAGATTTGTATGTAAACGGACGCGCGACTAACCGCCCCCCACTCCCATCCCGATTGTCATTGGCTAGCTTTAGCTGTCAATCAAAAGGCCTCAGTATACTTCTGCTTGAGGCTCACTCGGAGACGTCACGGCGGAGCTCCGCTCGTGCGTTTGCCTTCCAACTTGTGCACAATACACACCACAATACACATTGGTGTCTACTGTAGTCACACTCCAAGTCGGGCTGTCACTACGGCTGGGATGCCACAGAGTGGCGATTCCTCTGCATTTATGACAAGTTCAGGAAGTTCAATTTAATTCAGAAACACGAAACAAAGCCGGAGAGCTGGAGAGTCGGCTCATCACCGTGGCAATTATTTATTGCCAAATTGCACCTGTGTCGGCCGTAAATTTGCCAAAACACAACAGCCACGCGCTTAGATAACAGTTTTGTTGTTGTTGTTGTTGTTTACTGCCTCTCGTCCCAGGCACATATCCACATGCACAGCCGTGATCTCAGAGCATGAAGTCGATTTGCGCCGCCAAACAGGAAACTATCTGGGCAGGGGGCGGGGAGAGAGAAAAAGGAAAAAAAAAAGCAGAGTACGCCATCGAACGGACCAATCACGAGCGAGCTACGCCCCGCCATCTACGGCGTACAAGGATTGGTGACGTGTGCACCGCAGCCGGCCACGAGCTACGCGGCACTTAAAATTCATGGCTCGCGTAGATCATGTGATCTATGCCGGTCATTAACGCGAGAGCAAACATGGAGGCATAAATCAGGCTAAAGCCTAACTTGAAAGGAAGTAGGTTAGCAAGTCATACTTTACTTGAAGCAGAAGCAAAGCAAGTTGTCGTGACTGATGGGGTATATGCCACCGGAGAGGCGGGACTCTTTTTGCACACCAGTTTGGTTACGGTTCGGTTTGCGACGTGGGCTGCGTCAAAATACTTGTGCTTCCGACTTTGTGCCCCTCGGTTGCGACTGGACTGGAACCAAAACTGATGTGCAAAATCAAAAAAAAGAGATTGGCGAGCCCTCTCAAAACAGTGTCCAACACAGGGCGGGCACAGCTGACAAGTGTTGTGTTATGAATGACCGATTCGTTCAAAAAGAACGTGAGTGAACGGGTCACTTCTTGAAGTGATTCGTTCTTTTCTCAATTCATTTGAGAGCAGCCACGCTCATGCCGTCAGTCTTCGCAAACGACCAATCAGCAGCTAGCGTCAGACGTGGGCAGGATTTTACTCCACATACAGCCTCGCTATTGGTGTTCAGGAACGAGTCACAGAGGAAGCGTCCCGTTCACGAAGACATGAACAGGTCGGGCTCCAGGTGGAGGAGTGGATCTCCACTTGCCTTTGGTGCAGGTTGGCGTGGGTTCGCTTCTCCGCCTGGGAGACCCATGTGCGTGGCTTACGAGATGTAGGCTTGTGTGCGTGGGTGAGTGATTACTTTATATAAAAAAATTTTTTTTTAAATGAACGGGTCAGTGTGTGAACTGCTACCTCCTGAGTGTTAATGATTCGGTGGACGAATATTTTGAATTGTTCTTTTAAATGAACTGATTCTAGTGATTCAGTTCACCTAAAAGAACTTTAATGCCCATCACTCCAGCTGACTGCCAGGTCGGGCCCGGCCATCTTAATGCCCACCCATGCCGCCGGGTCCGGACTGGTTGGCAGCCAATCGCAGATCTCGCTTCAACCCCTTCAGTTATTTTTCACGAAGTTTTCATTTTGGTTTTGCCACCTGTTTAAATCGTAGTTGTTAAAAAAAAAAAAAAAAAGTACAGTACATAGAGGGATTCGAATACGTAGCCTCTCAGTTTCGGGGTGTCCGCCTCAACTATTACCCAACGAGCCAGTACACATTCACGGCAAAATAGCGCTAAGTAGCGAGCTGCCGGTCATGCCAAAAATACCCACTGGAATTAAAATAATAATAATAAGAATTATTATTATTATTATTATTGTTAACATAAACATCCATGTGTCACGAAGGGGTCCTGAAGTCTGTTAAAATGACCATTTAGATAATAGTGGACGATCATTCCCACCTGTTCACACGAAACAAGGACATTCCAGCAAGATACAAGTTTCTTCTTTTTCTTCTTTGTATTGATACACACACAACGTTCCTTCTGGCAATGTCCCTATGTTGTTTTCATACATGCAAAGTATAACTTTACTGTTGCCATGCTTGTTTTGTAAAATGCAAAAAACTTCTTCTTCTTCTTCTTCTTCCTCTACTACTTCTTCTTCTTCCTCTACTACTTCTTCTTCTTCTTCTTCTTCTTTTGTAACGCCTACACGATCGGTGACCCGCATGCGCAGAAGATCGGCCATCTTGGATCGCTGTTTTTTTTTCCCCCTTTATTGAACAAATTGTAATAAAAAGCCAAACATGTCAAATACAAAACAAATAATCATAATCACACAAACTCACAATAACAGTAAAGACAAAGCGAAAAAAGAACAATAATAAAATAAACCATAAAATAAAAGTTGTCAGCGGTCTTAAACTCTGAAATATTAAAAACACCGAAATGAGAACACAAAATCAAGGTATTGACAACCTTATTTTTGGAAGTAGAGATGGACTGAAAATATACATCAACCTCTTTCATAAAAAGAAAAAAAATAGGTTTCGATTTTGCACATTTACATTTATGAATATAAAACTTAGCAAGATAAATTAACAGATTAATCAAATAATATTTTTTTTCAATTGGCTGGCAACCAGTCCAGGGTGTCCCCCGCCTCCTGCCCAGAGCCAGCTGAGATAGGCGCCAGCACCCCCCGCGACCCTTGTGAGGAATAAGCGGTCAAGAAAATGGATGGATGGATGGATGGATGGATATTATTTTTCAAACGAACTGTCAATCTTGGAAAGCTAATTACGGCAACTACAGAGGCCCAAACACGTTCACACACGCAAAATGAAACAGAAAGTGCGGAAGGTGCAGGAAATGTGCACGTTTGTTAGTTTGTAATAATTACTAACAAAAGCTGTTTTGTACCCAAGCATGTCTTGTTCGAAAAGTAGAGATTTTGACACATACTGTGTTGGAGCCATATTACAGCGTTCTTTGTTTTCCCTTCTCTTCATGTGATTTCTGAGTTTGACCGCATGGTGGCGCATGTGGAAAAACAAAATACAAAAAAAACAAAAAAACAAAACGGACACAGCTTCTTTTAAGCCATATGGGATCGACTGTGGCATCTCCATGTTGATGGTAGTAGCTATTATTTGCTTGGTGTAATTTAATGTAGGTAGTGTAAACATAAATAAATAAAAATTAAATTAAATTTAAGCGGTCAAGAAAATGGATGGATGGATGGATGCTATTTATTTTTTTTCCTCCAAGAATGCCTATTTCGGTGTTTTGGATGCTCCCTATGATTTCACTATTGTAAGTTGATTCAATCAATGCAAGGTCAAAATTACATCAACAAAATACTTACTTTGGCATACAATCCAAGTTTCTGATTTTTCTGTATTTTTCAGATGGACATGTCACTATTGCGGCGGTGGTGGTGTATTGTCCTAATGGAAAACTTCGACCTTGGGAGGTGATGCTACAAATGCTTTAATGTTTTATAGTATATGTAATATATATGTCATATGTATATATGTATATATATGTATATATGTAATATATATGTGTATATATGTCATTCCGTTTTTCTTAAATTCTTTTCTCAATTTTTTAAGCCATGGAAAGCTGTTTGCTCACTGGAGAGCCTCTTCAAAAGCCCTCCTGCGAGGTAAGGTGTTGCCAGTGTTTCAGCTGAAGAAAAGGAAGATTGATGACAATAAGGTCAGATTTTAATTTGATCTTAGTCCCATTTGAGTCTTTGTTTTGTTTCACATTGGAAACCTGCATTACTATTTTAATGCTGGTGTGAACGCACCAGTGGAGCGTAGGCCTAGCATTTTTACATCATCTACTGACCAAACGGTGCCTTTCCATATGACTCGGTTGACGTGTGTGTTCTGCATGATGGCAGAAATGCAGCAGAGTGGGTTGAGGCCAATCGTGAACTCTTCTCTGCCAGAGTGGACCTTCCCAAAGTTCTGTGCATAGGGGAGGAGGAACAGGTTGAGAATTCTGGAGGTCTTCAAATTCAAATTCCACAACATTCCGGACATGTTGATCTTTTGTCAAACCATAGTTGATGAAAAGAAATATTTGGTATATATTGCAAGTGTTGTACATATTAATAAATAAAAGTAAGTTTTTCATGTTTTCTCATTGAGTCTTTAATTCACTTGGACTCCAGTGTCGATCTCAAGAGTGTGGGTAGTATTTTTTTTTCTTATGTAAACTCACACAATCACGCACATATACAAACATGGTCTCCCAGATGGCGAAGCGAACCTACGCCGGCCGCATCGAAGGCAAGTGACGGAACAAAGTGTAAGTATTGGTATTATTTAGATGTTCCAGCAGCACAATCCTTGGCATAGACATAAAACCAAAACTGGCATTTATGGCAGTAAATACGACAATTACAAAATAATCCAAGATGATTTTTTTGAGATGATGAGAATTTGTATTATTGTAGGATATGACCCTTGAAATGCAACATCTCGTTTACGAAGTGGTCCCACACAAAAATACAAGGCAAACAAAACAACACACCAGGCATAAAAGACAAACAAATAAAATACAATAACACGTAACAGAGACACCTTAATCTCAACACAAGTTCTAATTATTTCATAATTTAAAACAAAAATACAGTGTGACAATACATTATTTAAAACACTGACAATCTGTTTTTAAATAATTAAACAAGATTTTTATTTATTTTACTTTTTTTTTAAAAATATGGAGCGAAGACAAACTAATATTAACTGGTAGACTGTTCCAATTTGATGGAACAAGTGACTTAAAGGCTTTCTTTTGTATTTCTTTATTGACAGAGGAGACTATGAAAAAAATAATTTGAACTTCGCAAGGTAGTTGGCTGAATGTGGAAAAACTGATTCAAACAATAAGGACAATTAAAATGAATACATTTAAGAAGAAACATAAAAGAACAACCTAAAACAAACCTACGTAGTTTGTTATTAAGCACATTAAGAGGCTCTAAAACGATTTTAGACACAATCTGATCAACAATATCAGCATAACCAGTAATGGGCAAAATAAGTTCCCAATTTTTTCCCAACATTAAATGTGAAGCAATGCCTCGAACGAAACTAAAACAAACCAAAATTGACTTTGTTCAAAATACGTTCAATATGTGATATTTGAAAGTTCGTTTTGAACCAAATATTTACATTTATCAACTTTTTGAAAAGGTCTACCATCATTATATGTCAAAAATAAATCATTAACGCCAGTACTAAGTTTTTGTTTTACACAAAAGAGCATTACATGTGTTTTAGTTTGGTTAAGTAACAGTCTATTTTCATAAAGCCAAATCTGAAAAATGTTTAAAAAGAGGAAAAGAGCTCACTTTATTACATGAAAGCTATCACGTTTGAACAATTATTACATTAAACCGTGAATCTTAATATGTAAAAACTTGAAAATGATCAGTTAAAACTGTGAATCTTATGTAAAGAAAAAAAAAAAAAAAAGAGAGAACACTATCGTGTAAAAATGTTAAAATTATCTCATAAAAGAAAGGTGAAAGAACACCGGAAGTTACTACGCGATTTTATATTGGAATGCGTTGACGTCCTTTCCCGTCTTCACAGTTGAGGCGTCTGTCAAAAAAAACAAAAAAAAACCTTTTTTTTTTTTTTTTAATATGCTTTTATTAATACAGTTCAACACAGCTTTACATTTAAGAATACGTCTTACATACATAAAATATATGAAAATCGTTATACAGTTTAAAGATAGAAAAATACAAAAAAGAAAAAAATAAACATTGACATGAACACAGGTCAACCATCATTGGATATTACACAAACGCAGCATCATAAGAGAAAGACTTCTAACAGATTTGACAGTTTACTGCTTTTCTTATTGTTGATTAATTTTACAACTTTGAAAATAGATTTCAATTCCAAAAGGAAGCACACAAATCTGGGGTTGGATTTAGAAATTTTTTGTTTGTGAATAAAAAACTTAGCATAAAGAATAACAAAATTAAGTAAATATTCAAAGTTTTTGTCTTCTGAGTTACTATAGTACCAAACTACATCTTTTAGAAAAAAAAAAAGAAAAAAAAAAAAGAATATCGATGACCCGGCATGATTGGTGACGCGCATCCGCAGAAGATCCCGCCGTTTGTACATTTATTGCTGAAACGATTGGTGAAGATTTTGTTTTGTTTTGGAAGGATGTACTATTTGGTCTTTATGACTCTAAAAGAAGTAAATTAAAACACAAGGAAATGTACATGATTAACCTTATCATTCTTATGGCTAAATTTTACATCCATAAATGTAGATTTTTACATAGGAAAACATATTTTGTTGCATTCCATTGTGATTTCAAACAGTACATTGAGTCCATTAAATATTCTCATAACCAAAAAGCGATTAAGACATATAATTTGTGTGAACATTTTGGTGTTTTCTTGTAATGTTCACCCCCTGGCATTTTATGTTTTGTTCCTGTTTGTTTCTTTGTAATTTCTAAATTTTGTTCTGTATAGACAATATTGTTTCTTTTTTTTGGTATGTAATCTGTAAAAGTGGCTATTGTAATTTTGTGTGTGTGTTGCAATTAAAAAAACAAACAAAAACAAAACAAAACAAAACAAAAACAACCAGAAGATCACCAACTACGGCAACTTCACCAGAACAAAATACAAAATAAAAATACCTTTTTAATGCCTGCACGATAGTGTGCGTTCGTAAAAACATGACAACTTTGAAAAAAAATACTCAGATTCTTGATGCATTATAAAGAAACTATTTTAATTCTACAGGTTTTAAAAACAAACGTTTTACTTTGGACCCCATTACATTCCTAGTGAGTCGTCATTGTTATAATTTACGTTTAATGTCCTTTTTTTTTTTTTGTCTTTAGAACAATGTGTGGCCAATATCATAGGATAGGTTTTGAGGTTGGGTGAGGCAGGGGGGGTCATTTAAAACGAAAGTTAGGAATGTAACTACGGTTCTATGAGTCCCGAACGACCGCCAGGTGGCGGTGCTGTAACCAGCACGGAATTCCCCTTGTCGCGACAGCGTCATCGAGTAAGAATTACAAAAATGCCCGTACTTGGTTCCGGCTGACGTCGCACCGTATATAAAAGGGAACATTGCCAGAACACGTTCTCTAGAACCTTTCTCGCGCAAACCAACACGAGGGTTCTGAGTGACAAGCAATGCTGGCGGTCGTTCGGGACTCATAGAACCGTAGTTACATTCGTAACTTTCGTTCTATTTCGTCCCTCCCGACCGCCAGGTGGCGGTGCTGTAAACAGCACGGAACACGGAACACCGAATACCAGCGATGTCATGAAGACCCTGCAAAATGTACCTCACAACGGGGCCTCTGCAGGACCACGAACTACGTCCAGTGGATGAGGAGAGGTGACATTCAAGCTGTAGAACCTTGAGAACGTGCAGGGCGATGACCACGAGGCAGCCGCACAGATGTCCTCCAAGGGCACGCCCCTGGTGGAGTGACTGCGAACCGCCATCGGAAGGGAGCGACCAGCGACTCTATACGAATGTCGAATCACATCTCCGATCCATTGAGAGAGGCGTTGTTTGGAAATAGCGGCCCCCTTTGTTGGGCCGCCGTAAGACACAAACAGCTGGGTGGATGTACGGCAGCGTGTCGTAGCCACCAAATAAGAACGGAGTGCCCTCACAGGACAGCAGAAGCCTGGAGCGGCCTCTCCGTCCGTTGAGGTCGGAGGAAAACGCGCAAGGCGAATAGGGCAATTGGCATGGGAGCCCGACAAAACTTTGGGCACAAAAGCCGCATTTGGCCACAATGTGACCCCTGCATCGTTGGGGTGCCAACGCAGGCATTCTGGACTAACAGAAAGAGCGTGGAGCTCCCCCACCCGCTTAGCGGAAGCGATCGCAAGTAGAAACACCGTCTTACGAGACAACCACCGCAACTTCACCTCAGCCAGTGCCTCAAAGCGGGATTTGCACAGTGTGTCAAGAACCAAGCCCTGGTCCCAGGCGGGGGCCGCGAACGAAGGCAAAGGGCTCCCTTAAGGAAGGAAGACACGAGACCATGGCAACCCACTGATTTACCATCAAGCGTAACATGGCGAGCCGAAATCGCCGCCACGTAGACTTTGATAGTAGAAGGGGAGCGCCCCTTGTCAAACACAGATTGAAGGAACTCCAAAACAGCCGGAATAGGGCACGTCACGGGGTCCAATCCGCTGTTAGCACACCACTCAGTAAACAGCTTCCACCTGTTAGCATACAGCAAACGAGTGGAAGGGGCCCTGGCATTCAGGATCATGTGCCTGACAGACGCCGAGCACGCCGTCAACCCTGAGTCACGGCCTCCAGCGGCCAGACACACAGCCTGAGCCGACGAGGATCGGGATGCCAAATCTGCCCCCCTTGCTGGGACAGAAGATCCAGAAAATTTGCCACTTTTTTTTCTCGTCATATTGACCCTGCCCTCTAAAAAAAAAAAAAATACAAATATTTGTACGTGGCTCTAATACGCCGTCGGAGAAAAACAACTATGAATCTTGAACGTGAGAATACCAAAATCGTGAGTCGAGAACAAGCATACTAGGCAGACTGGCAGTGAGCAAGGTGAATCTCCCGACACTGACGGCTTGTCGCCAACGTCCTTCAAAGTCCCCTGATTAGTGTTGCACCACACCTGTGGTGTAGTCGGACACGCAACCCCACTCAATCATCCATCCATCCAGCCGCCTTCATTCATTTGAATGGGAGTTTGATGATGTAATGGGCAAGAAAAAATGCAGCCCTCATGGCTGTACTGCTTGGGCTTTGGGTGGAGGAGTGGAACCGTCACTTGCCTTCAGCGGCGGTTGGTGTGGCTTCACTTCCCAACCTGGGAGACCATGTAAGTTTGTGTGCGTGTTTGTATGGGTGGGTGAGTGTGTAAAAAAAAATGGCTGTACTGCTTTTGCTACTTTGCTGGACCATGAGGACCGGAATTGGTGAACCCTGCGATAGGGTGCAATTCCCCCTTTGATGTCCGCCGTGGGATGCAATCATTTCTTCTGAGTCTCTTTGTTGTCATTGGCAGCCATGTTATTCTTTGCATGTTTACAACACGTAATATGTCACGATGATCATGTCACGTGACTGTCCAAAAATGGTTGCTACTGTACTTAATGCAAAAATATTCATAAAAAGTAGTGTTGTTCCGATACCAATACTGGTATCGGCAGAGGTGCCGATACTGAATAAAAACAGTGGTATCGGTGACTACTCACAAGTAACATGCCGATACCATTCATTCCAACGCTAATATAGGATTTTGAATGCAGCATCTTGTGTCTTGCTCGTGCACAACATTCACTCATATATGACATGTTCATTGCATGCCGATCTAAGTTATCCTATTGGCCCTTGAATGCTCTGAACCAATGGCAGGACAGCTTTTTCATGTTGAGGAAAAAAAATCTTAAGTATCGGTATAGTATCGGTATCGGACGATACTGCAAAGCTGGGTATTGTTATCGGGAGCCAAAAAACGGTATCTAAACAACACTAATAAAAAGTACTATAAAATCATAATCACTCAACATAAATTGACAAATTTTCAGGAAAGATTTGAAATTAACCATTTCACAGAATATTGGTTATTTTTTATTTATTTTTTTAAATAAATGTGTTCCTTTATAAGGTTACATTTACAAAATATGAGTGGACTCAAAAATACTCTTAGTATAATTACTATGTACAACACTGGCTAAGGGAACAGAATGTTTTTTAAACAATTTAAAGCAACCACTGGCTGAGTTTTCACATGAATTACCATCTTGTTACTCTTACATATAATACATAATGTATTTATTACAGTTAAGATTCATTGAACTTTGTGTTTGTAATTGTTCAATCTTTGACAGTGGAGTTCTCAAATTAACTTTGTGACAGACAACAACAAGCAATTTGTTAATGTCTGTCTCGACTGTGAATGTCTCTGGTCCATTTAATCATGGTTTCTGGAGATCGATAAAGGAAGATGAGTTTTGAATAAAGCTCTTCTTCCAGCTCCAGCTCTCCAGTCTCGCGCACCTGAAATGCAATTCATACGTCTCAGTTTGAGGAGAATCATTGAAACTCATTTTTACTAGATAAACAGTACAGGCCAAAAGTTGAGACACACCTCATCTAATGCATTTTCTTTATTTTCATGACTATTTGCATTGTAGATTCTTACTGAAGGCATCAAAATTATGAATGAACACTTAGAGTTATGTACTTTAAAAAAAGGTGAAATAATTGAAAACGTTTTATATCAGGGTTGTCCAAACTTTTTCTTCTGAGGGCCTCATAGAGAAAATCAGAAGGACGCAAGGGCCACATAATGTTATGAAGAGAAATTGTGTTTGGTCCGAAAAATTGTACAAATAATTTATTTGTGCTTTTGCATATTTAGAAAATGCTACAGTATATATGTAACGGAGTGATATATTTAGTATTAAATTATGGCGGAAGTGACGCAACGGCACGCAGTGGGACTTGGAGGGCGGCCCCGTAGCGTTTGCTCAGAGCTACGAGGAGTGTTGGCGTGGTGAGTCGCATCTCGTGGGCGTCCGGATTAATTAATAATTATACTAGGGGTGTCACGATTCGCCAACTCCACGATTCGATTTAAATTTCGATTTTGGGGTCACGATTCGATTTTTTTTTCGATTTTTTTTTTTTTTTTTTTTTTTTCCGCTCCCCCACTTTATAACACAGAGGCATATGCTTCTGTAGGCTAAGGCTAGTCTATGATCATTGGTTCTATTCATTGTACAGTAAATCTTATTTCAAAAGATCGGCTACATATAGGTGATGCAATTTCCATATTATTTTTGTGTAAATTTATGTAATATATGATAATTGACATTAGGCAGGAATGATCAAATTCAAAGAATTTATTTACAATATAAAGTTAACCGTCTTGTTCTTACTGAAGTGTAAAATAAAAAATAAAAAAACAAAAACAAAAAGTCACAGTGGGTGCCTGCCATCTATTGACTGTTTTTGGTTACAACAGTGTGCTGTGCGTTCCTCTTAAAATAATGTGCAATGTGCAACAACAACAAAAAATATATTGTATCCAAAGTCATGGAACAAATACAGCCTGAACAAACTATATCCCAACATTTACAGTTGCTGGGCATACTGTAGCGTGGTTCAAGTACACTAATTAAATGTTTGAATCCAGCGTTTTCCAAGGCTGCAGGTCTGCTGCTATAAATAGACCTATGGATCTGGCGTTTCGCGCGAGCTGAAGTGTGTGGAAGTTTCACTGTAAATGAGGATGAAATAGTTGGTTGGACCGTTGTTTTCCCACTTCTAGTTGAATTTGATAAATCTGAATCTTTGTGATGCCTGCGTAAATGTCCCGTCATGTTTGTCGTGTTTCCCGTTGTTACGGCTGGCGGCTCGGGCCCGCCGCCGGCTCCGCTCCCCTAGTATGTATGTGTGTGTTTGTGTCGGCTGGTGCCCGTATAATGGTACTTCAGTTTGAATGCGCCAGCGCGACACTCTGATTGGAGGACTGTGCCAGCGCGACACTCCGATTGGACGACTGTGCCAGCGCGACACTCCGATTGGACGACTGTGCCAGCGCGACGCTATTGTGTATCCGTGTATTATACCCCTATTGGTTATTGTTGTTTCTCCTCCGTTCTGTCAGTTCTGTCAAATGCGGTTATTATTTGTTCACCTTCCACTTTCACTCCCTTGTCAAACCCCTGCCTGAAATTTCAATTAAAACTACTCAGATGTTAAAGTCGACCCGTGTTTATCTACTCTATATTTTCTGTTATTGTGTTACTTCCCTTCCCCTTGACGAGCCGGGCGTAACACCGTGGCCGAGTACAGTACGCGCACATAGCATATCTTGCAACTGTGGTCTTTTTATCGACAACGTGAACGTTGTCGACATAACTCACCGGGAACGCAAAATGTTTCCAAACTGGTGACGAGAGAAGCGGGAGCGGCTTGAAGCACCATTGCTGTGTCTGTCCGCGCTTGCCATCATGACTGCAGGAGAAGTCAGCTAACAAGTGCCGTTAGCTAGTAGCTGAATGGCTGCGTCTCATTTGCTTTCCTGGGAGGTGGCGGTGGCGGCGGTGGCGGCGGGCGCGGGGGGGGGGCATCGAATCGTGTGTCCTCTCTTCTATTTCGATGCTCGAAATCGTGACGTAATTTCGATCGATTTCGATAAAAAATCGAAATCGTGACACCCTTAAATTATACTGTATTAATTTTGATTTGTTGTACTTATGATACTGTGTGGTGTGTTCACCTAGCTTTCTTTGATTGTTGTAAACCCACATAGCTTTTTCTGTTGATTCTAAAAGTAGCGTTTTGTCGTCCAAACTTTTGGCGGTTGATGTAACGTCCCAACGGTCGTTTGTTGTACAGATTCCGCTTGCCCGAGACCCAGCGATTCACCACTGCCTTTCCTTGTCACACTGTGTTGCAGGTAAATGTTTTTCTTTTTGCTGTTTTATTTTTCATGGTGCTGTTTTGTTTTCCTTGATTGTATTAATGGCTCGAGCACACGACTCAGCGTGGCCGCCATTATTTTTGTATTTTGCCGTGACGCACTTTACGTTGCTTGTGATGCGTTCAGGGACACTCCGTGAACGAGATTGAAAGTGCTCTTTTTCTGTTGGATTGTATTTCTATGTGAATTTTGTTGTTTATTAAGAAGAAATGTTAAAACTAAACCACTATACGATCACTTTGTTAGAAATGTGTAACTGTTGTTTTATTTGATAATAGAGTAACTTTGTTATGTAAAATGAGAGCTACGAGGAGTGTTGGCGTGATTCCGCTTGCCCGAGACCCAGCGATTCACCACTGCCTTTCCTTGTCACACTGTGTTGCAGTGATCTGACATTAAAAGAACCTACAACTATCCACCTAAGTGTCTGTGATGCTTGAAGCAACAGCGACGTGGTGCTGCATTTGCCACATCCAGTAGTGGCCCGTCACATATAAACCAATTAATTTGTAATATGGTAGTAGGGTTATTATAGTTTTGGAATTTTTCATTATTTAAGTTTTGTTATTGAGTTATTTTTAATTAGTTTTCAGGGTGGTTCTGTTAGTTTTAGTTCTTTAATAAATGCTTAGTTTTAGTTTAGTTAGTTTCAGTATTAGTTGTTTATTTTATTTATTTATTTTTTTGTTTAATGTGTATTACTTGTGCGCAATATTTAAAAAACTCCATGGGCGTGACGTCATTATTCCGGTTTATATAAAAATAAATGACTAAAAATCACATTTAAAATCATCTCCAAAGGTTCATGCATTAAATTAATTACCAAAGACTAAAACGAAGGAAATTTTTGCTATAATTATTATAGTTAGTTTTATTTTAGTTAGTTTTGAAAACATAAAATGTAGTTTCGGTTAGTTTTCTTTTTTTAAAAAAGCATCTTTGTTTTTTATTTTATTTCATTAACAAAATTGTTTTTTGAATTTTAGTTTTTTTGTTAGTTTTAGTTAACTAAAATAACCTTTAATAGAACCTGCGTTTTTCGACATCCTCCCTTTTTACTTTGACCATCTCCAAACATTTTTGTTTTTATTTTATTTGAACTGAGTCAAATGCCATTTTTAGCATATGTAATGTGTCACTAAAAAAATAGAAGGTGGGCCCCAAATGGCCCCCTTGACGTAGTTTGGACACCACTGTTTTATATTGTAGTGTCTTCAAAACAAACACTGTGCTCTGATGTTTTTTGTTTTTGTTTTTTTTTGCACACGCACTTGAAATGGTTTTCCAATAGTATTGAAAGAGTTCCCAGAGGTGAAAATGTCAAGAGTGTGCAAAGCAGTAATCAGAGCAAAGGGTGGCTATTTAGAAGAAACTACAATCTATTTCACCTTTTTTTTGTTTTTTTTGTTAAGTACATCATTTGAGAGGTGCAGTCCTGCGTGTTTCTCTCCCCTCCAATGCAGGTGATTCAAATGGTCAGCTCATCAGCAAGCACTGGAAAAGATTACAAAACACACCCCGTACGCTCCAATGTGGACAATGTAATTATCCTGTGACTGCGCGCGAACCGCTAGTCTGTCAACAACAATGACGGGTCGCCGTGTCGTAGTCGTTTTGCACACCCTCCTTAGCTTGTTTATGCTTTTACAACAAAATATTTTGCATGATCTTGTACTTGAATCACCCGGCATTGTCACTTCTCCTATGTTCATCTCACTGATCTGTATATATTACTTGAAGTGACAGGGCGGCCATCTTACTCCTCCCATCTTGTGAGCAGACTACTGTTTAAACTACTTTGAAGACCCCCTTTTAATTTTATCGCTCAGTTCCTCGACCCCAACATTAGATTTGGCAGAATCTTCTTTTGTTAGATTAGAGTTATAATTATTTAATAAAAAATATACAAGTCTCCTCCTGTTAACATCATTACGCATATGATTTATACGTATATTTAAGGCAGTGCTTCTCAATTATTTTCTGTCATGCCCCCCAGTAAGAAGAAAACATCTCGCCTCCCCCCTCGCGCGACTATAAATAGTATCATTTGTCTATAAATTTGTTATAAGTACACCTCTGCATAACACTGTCCGTATTAATGTATAAGAGAATAAAAAAAGAAAGAAATATGGACCAACTTACAACAAAGAATAGCTTTGTTCAGAAAAGATTTAAAGTGCATCTGAAATTAAAAAATAAAATTAATTCCTTAATTAAACTATAAATATTTTTTGACTGACCATGTCAAACCATATGATACGGAAAAATAAAATTACATAAAATCAATAAATAATGCATTCAAACTGATCACCATCATTAACTCAGAGGCACAATATAAAAAACAAAACAAAAAACCTTTAACCTACAAAACACAAATATAAAAAATAATTTGTGCTGATTTTTAATTTTTTTTTTGCTGTGTGAAAAACGCGCATGCTCAGTGCAAACAAAACCCCTACAACCACCGAGCGAATGCTCCCTGCGCACACTCTGCCAATAATGAGAGCGCCACTGCCGCCTAGTGTAATGGAGGTGCAATTGCACTTTATTCCAGGACAGTAAAAAAATAAAAAATAAAAAATAAAAAATAAAACGCATGTTCCCCGAGGTCAAACGTGCACCCCTTGATGGAGACTCGCGCCCTTCTGGGGAGGGCCCGCCTCACTATTTGAGAAGCACTGATTTAAGGCAAGTTGTAATATGTCTGAAGTCGTCTTGTTTCTGTTTAACAAATTTAAAACATAAATCATGCTGTTTCGAAGTACTGTCTGAAATGTTCTCAAATTTCTATACTGTAAATGTATAGGATCCTAAGCCAAGAAACGTTTCTTGGGAGTAGTATGGCGGCCTCGCGGCTTCAAAAGTCTCGGATCAGATCAGTGGTTCATCTTCTTTATTGATGTATCTTCTACACTTTCCGTTAACTCCCTGTGGCAGCGCTACAGTGCCACTCCAGACTTGGCATATATATTAGAGCCGTTAAACGTCCTCAGTGTCTTCTTTTGGACACTCCCATGTCTTGAAACGTTTCTGTCTGTTCAAGATTTGTTTGAGGAATGTGTGAACAGTACTTCAGTATCTTGTATCCCCTCTGTCTGCGTTGATTCATTGTTGTTTTCTCCCTGTCATACTGCCACGGTTTTGCCCTGTCGTTCACCCGCACGTCTTGCATCACCTGCCTTCTTAGAGTTTGCTTTTGTTTTGTTTACTTAAAATTCCATTTGGACTTCTCCTCTACCTTCTCACCCTGCTTCCTCGCATTTGGGTCCACCACCTCATACCACCTAACCCTGACAAAAATACATGTAACCATTGTGGACCCCCTTACTTCCACTGGTTGGGCATGTGGGCACATGATGATGGGAAGGAGTTTATTGCACCATCACCAGTTGCCAATCATCAACATTTGGAGCCAATAAAAACTTTGATTATCCAACACCTTCACTATGAAATATGCCAATGCATATCATACTATTTTGGGATATTTTATGAAAAATACTAAATCCAGAATGTAGGTCAACTGTTGTTGTCACTGCCTAGTCATGTTTCTGGCAGTAAAAACAGACCTGCATAATTAAATATAGATTAAAACAAGGACAGCAACAATGATAATATAAAACATATTATTCCATATGTAATTACATGCATATTAATCCTTTGTACAATTTACACAATACCAGCAGTCCATCTTACACTAGACTTGCTCTCCCAGCGTTTCCGCCAGCGCGTTATAAGCCTTTATAAGCATCACGAAACCGTTGAATACGAATGGGCGCATATCGTTCGTTATCCGCACCACGTTCCCCACTGACAAATATGACTCGCCGGTGCCATACGTTGTTCCACCCCCACCCCTGTAACCAGTTAAATGATTCTGAATCAGCACACGTCATTGGCGTTCACAACCCCAACCCCAACCAATAGCATCCACAATAGTTTACAGTTCGATGATCAAAGTTTTATTGGCTCCAAATGTTGATGAAAGGGGACAGTTGATGGGGTAAAAAGTTAATTCCCATCATCATGTGCCCACATGGCCAACCAATCGACTGAAGTAGGGGGTCCGAAATAGTGATTTTGTCCCATAGATATATTTGGAGCTCTCCTGTACCACTACCAAAGGGCCGAGTGCCATGAAACTCTTGTAAATACATATTAGAGTTCCCAAATATGATGATAAATCACTTGAAACCCCACCAACACTAAACATTTCCAAGATATGAACCCCTAAAATGTCAACAAAATGTATTGCTTCATTATTATTATTATATATTTTTTAAATTCCACTTTAAAGGGTTTACATATTTAAAAATTTGAAAATAGTACATATATGGACTTAAACGTTTTAAGTGCAAATTCTGATAGACATGGTGAGAAAACGTAGACATAGCAATTTACAGGTCTGTACCGACCATAAAACAAAACATACATCCAAATATGGTCCTAATTTAGTGTGCAAACCGGATTCCAAAAGTCAGCGTGGCACCCAAACTTTGAAGGACCATAACTCGAAAACCGTTTGCGCTAGGAGGCTCAAACTTCGGATTCTTACTTTTACCATCATAAGGCACTAATGGGATAAAAATCAAGGGAATTGAAGAGGTGTCACTGGGGTGGGTATGTGAAATGACATGGAAAGACCCTTTTATTAGAACATAAGCCTGATTTAAACCTCTACTCAATTTCACCCCTGACTTGTCTTACATGTTGATTTGGCTTTCGGGTGCTGAAGAGCTTACAAAACAGTTCTTTTTACACTTACCTAAATTACACAAAAGTGGACTACTGTATTTACTGATTAGGGGATTTCTGAAAGCAGCTAGGTTTTATTAACAGGTATTAATGTAGAAGAGGATAAAGACAACATACTGACCAGGAATATGTCCATACAAAGCTTAAGTATACGGTCTACACAGGGAAGCTCGTCAAACATGATGGAGTGAGAGATCTCACTGAAGAAGCCTCGTACAAACTTTCCAATGACCAGGACCACGGACACATACAAACCCATGATCCTAGAAAGATGGCATAGAGAGAAATCTAATCAACCTAAATGAATGTTACATCAACTGTCTTTCTTAAAAAAAATCTCTCGAGACAATCCATGCAAAAGAAAAACATTGGTTTTACAAGAATGGGCTGACAAACATGTTTCAATTTCTGATGTGTCAGTAGTACAGCCGACCCTTTGTGTGACTGTTAGGCAGGTGACAAGCTCTTCTTGCTCCCCTTGTAGAGTGCCCAACAAATGCTTGACAAGCCCACCCATGCATTTCATGTGCCCCCCTGAAGCCTGGGCTCTAGTGACGGGTCTGACCTTAGGAAAAAGATATTAACCTGAAATTTTCAGGAACTATTAAAATATCAGTGGAAAGTCAATTCCAATAGGAGGCAAGGCCATCGTCCGAGATTTGAACCCTTTAAATGTTTTGGAAGTTATCCATCCATCCATCCATCCATCCATCCATCCATCCCATCCCATCCCATCCATCCATTTTCTTGACCGTTTATTCCTCACAAGGGTCACGGGGGGTGCTGGCGCCTATCTCAGCTGGCTCTGGGCAGTAGGCGGGGGATACCCTGGACTGGTTGCCAGCCAATCACAGGGCACACAGAGACAACAACCATCAGGAATCAGCCAAAGTTTGCTTATTTTATTGTTGCTCCTTGTGGTATTTTCTTGGGTAAATGAGGTCATATTACCACAGTGGGAAATTTGATTGAATCATTTTGTGACAATTAAAACAATTATTTGCTATTTGATATGGCCGCCTGTGAAAAGTGCTTTAGTGATGTGATGACTTATCATGGATGTGATGTCTCAAATGCTTTTGGTCACATGAAGAAAATGAAAATATTTCGTTTGTTTGTTTTGTCCCATCACCTCACCCCAAGTAACACACTAGGGACACTAAACTATTGTATTTACAAGTCAATATAACCTGTGTACATTTTGGGGCGGGGTGTCATTGTGACTCTTTTGAGAGGACCATTTTTCATCTTCAAGTTTCATATTTCATAGCTCATTTTTATGTTCATGTGTCCCATTTAAAAGAGCATAAGTGAAAATGTGTAGTGATATTTGCGACGTATGCTGGCAGACTTCATTTTTGACGTATCAAAGAAGCAGCGTTTCTGACGCCGTCTGAAATAGACAACATCGACAAGCGATCAAAACATTACATTATTATTTACAATACATTATTACTTTAGTCTACCCATTACATACATTGCATGTCACAGCTTTTAATTCCCAACTTGGTCTGAGTACAGGAACGGTGTAGCCTGCTTCGTGCTCACGGAGGTAAGCTTATGACTCAAATAACACCATCCATCCATCCATTTTCTTGACCGCTTATTCCTCACAAGGGTCGCGGGGGACTCAAATAACACATTGAACATATTTCGAAAAAAGTGAATTTTGGTTTGGGTGTTTTGTTTCATTCGAGACATTGTTTTACATTTAATGTTAGGAATAAACCGATTGTTCAACTAATTATGCTGATATTGTTTATCAAATTGCATCAAAAGCTGTTTTACATCCCCTTAATGTGCTTTATAATAAATTATGTAAGTTGGTTTTTTTAGGTTGTTCTTTTTATACTCATCATTGCATGATAAATTGGGGTGGCTTTCGTTAGATCATAGACGGCAATTTTGTTTCAGTTTCTTTTAAATTTAAACTTTTTAATTTTCCTTATTGTTAAATATTTTGTTTCACAGTCAGTCTATACATTACAAAGTTCAAACCATTTTTTTTTTCATAGACCCCCCTGCCACTAAAACAGACAAGAAAGCCTTGAAGTCACATGCCCCATCTAAGTGGAATAGTCTACCTGGTAACATGTTTGTTGTCTTCGGACCATATTTTTAAAAATATCTTGTTTCATTATTTAAAAACAGATTGTCAATGTTTTCAATAATGTATTGTCATGCTTTATTTTTATTTTATTATAAAACTATTTGAATTTAGTTGTGTTGAGATTAAGGTTGTCACTGTTCAGTGTTATTGTATTTTATGTTTTTTTTTTTTTTCCTTTCTTATTTTTTCCTATTTTTCATGTCTGGTACGTGCTTATTTTCATTTTTTTTTTGTGGGGACCCCTCGTAAACGAGATGTTGAATCTCAAGGAGGTTATTCCAGGATAACAATTTTCAACAACAAAAGCCTTGCCTCATTTCCCAAAAAATATTATTTCTACCTTCTCCCACATCGCTCCTCTGTGGATTTGAGATGGTAGATGATGATGAAAAGATGAGCCCCGACCACAGACTTGTGAAGTCAGTGGCCCTGGCTTGCTGGACAATATGTAATTAGTTGTGTAAACACAATGTTTTGAGTGACATCACACGCGGGTCACTTTGGGGACCAAGGTCTCAATTAATATGGAATGTGAACGAATACATTAAAAAATAGATTTGACCCAAAAAATCTGAATTGAGCATTACGACCTGAAGTGTGAATCTACGCTTAAGGCTCGATTATGCTTGATGCATGAACACTCCATGTGGAAATGGGACGTGCGGGAAGCAGGCTAGCACACATTTTGCAGCCTTCATACTCAACGCAACTTGCCCCGGCTGGTCGATATTCTCCCAGACTAGGAGGCAGTGAAAAGCATCTACGGCATATGACAACACTTCACCACAACAGAAATAGAACAATATAAATTGTTTTTTTTTTCAATAAACTATCGACATAAACAGTTTGGGGTGAATAATCCACGTACATTTAACAAAATAATTGAAAACAAAGAATCAGGAAGTCAAAAATACTGTTGTTTACGACATTGTTTGCTCTTCCACGTGGATCGTCCACGTAGTTTACAAATTCTCGTTGGTACGCGGTACAGAAAATGTGCGCAATTCGGACGCCGCGTAGAGGGGCGTGGTTGCTGAAATGTTGTCATTTCGCCACATGAAGCCGAGCGGACCTTGCGGACGCGTCAAGCATAAATCAAGCTTTAGTCCTAAATACACCATGTTTATCAGAGGTCACCAGGTCAAGAATGTCAAAACACTGCCAGAGTTTGCTTTAGCCACAGGTGCTTCTCGGAATGACCTCGTTTACCTGCCGGTTGAGTATAAGCACCTGGAGCTAATGCCAAACTGTGGCAGGTTTTTTAGTTTCTGGACCTGGAATTCCCATTTTTGATGTTGAAGAATAAGATTTTCTCACCCGTATCCAGCCAGGAAGCCAAGACTGGGTGGACTGACTTTGTCATTGAATATGATCATAGACAGAACACCACATGAGGAAGGGTCACACCCTACAATGGCAATGTCCCACCATTCCTGTTTCCCACTGCAGTTCAGTGAATTGTCACTCATCAGGGAGAGTGTTATATTCTGGTAGCTTTCTTCATTTCCTAAAATAAAAAAACACAGAGGTTAAAATATCGATATCGCTATGTTCGGCAAGTATATCGCATATCGCATGTTTTTCCAATATCGTGCAGCCCTAATAACTAACCCCTAATATGACTTTTTGTCTTATTCACGTATATTTCACTCCACCTCGTGTCCCCCGTAGGAGCTGTACCAACAAGTGTGACATAATTCTTTTTCTTTTTTTCACTCTTTTTCAGTTTGTCTTGCATATATCTGGTGTCGGGCCAGAAACCTGTACCTCCAAAATCGTCACTCTTCAGGAGACCCCAAACCAACCACTAACATTGCATCTTGAAAGAGAACAAGCCATTTTCAACACTTTAGATTGGTCAATAATTTGTAAAAATGACACCCAAAATTTTGGACTGACCAAAATGATAGATTTTTGAAAAACTATGAAATTTTCCAAAATGTGGTTTAAGAGGTTTCGGCCTGACGCCACCGATATGCATAGAATTTAAATACATTCAATTTATTGTGACCTTCATATAGTTGACTGGCCGGTTTGGCCTCTGCTCCATTGGGGGCCCGGATGTAATTTGGAAACATATTTGGCACATGCCTAGAAATGAGAAAAAAAAATACAATCTGGACAGTAAATCGCAGCTGCATCAAAATGAACGTTAATGCACTTGAGAACATGTTTCAATTACCAGAGCAAACCTACACTGGTTTTGTGTGATTGCCCAGCAGAAGAGAAGCTAGATCGGCCCTGACAGGGTTTCCAGGTTCCAGATCAATTGAGTGTGTGTCAAATGTGTGCTCCACAGTCCCTCCTTTTCCCAGGTCCCTGTTATGGGGGAAATTCAATGATAATCAGTGAAAAGGGCAAAAATAAATAAATAATAATATAACATTATATATATATATATATATATATATATATATATATATATATATATATATATATATATATATATATATATATATATATATATTAGTGCTGTCAAAGTTAACGCGTTAAATTTGGCGATTAATAAAAAAAAAAAATAACGCTTTAAAAAAAATTAACGCCGTTAAAGCTTTCTTTTCTTTTCTTTTCTTTTTTTTTTTTTTTTAACGTTCCTTTGCTGCCTTGAGCCGAAGCAAACCGCTACAAGAAGAAGACGAAGAAGACGAAGAAGAAGAAGAAGAAGAAAACGACGACGACGACGATTTCTGGTCACGTGACTTATGTAGCATCCCTGGCGCAAAGATGGACCATGGCGGACTTTTGGGCGGAAAGTTTTACTTCAAAAAGTTACCCGACGACTCGTTGGATAAATCTACTGCAGTTTGCTCACTTTGTAAAGCTGAATTCAAATATCACCGTAGTTGTACATCTTTAACGTATCATCTTCGAGCAAAGCACCCTGGTGAAGTTCGTTCAAAGGGGCCTCGCCAAGTAACGCTGCGGGAGTGTGGCGCTCGTGGGCGGATAACTAAAGCTGTAAGTGACAAGGTAACCGATTCCTTGGTAATGTGGATAGCGAAAAACTGCCGCCCAATTAGCATAGTTGAAGACGACGGACTGACAGCGGTCATTCGAGCAGCATCGGGGGATACTAATTACAATCTGCCGTCGAGAGGAACCATAGTATCAAGAATGCACGCTTTGTATGAGGGTGAGTTGGCTCAGCGGATGGACATGCTTCAAAAAGCAGCGAACGTCGCTGTCACAGGTGATCACTGGACTTCTGTGAGTAATGATAACTACTTGGGGGTCACAGCACATTTTATTGACAAAGAATGGACTCTGCACTCATTTGTGCTAACTGTGAGTAAAACAGAGGAGCGACACTACGCACAGGCATGTGCTGACCAGTTTATTGAAGTTGCAAACAAATGGAAAATAATGGAGAAGCTAACCACACTTTGCACTGATAGCGCCCGTAACATGGTTGCAGCCGCGAGACTGCTCCCATTTGAACATCTGCCCTGCACAGCCCACAGTCTGCAAAGATCGATCTCAATAGAGCTTTCAGCAGTTATTTTATTATTATTATTATTTTTTTTACATTGACTTATGTACTTTTTTTTATTTTGAGTGATAAGAACACATTTTTTTGTTATTCAAAATTTAATTTAATTTATATTACCAGTATAACATGCAAGAAATCGCCCTCTGCACTTTTAAATAGGTATGGGTCGTTTTTATTTATATTAGAGTAAAGAGTATTAAAAAAAAAAAAAAGTGCTCGCAATGTGAGTCAAATTTGATTTTTTTTGTTTAAAGTTTATATTTTACAGGAGAAGAATTGTTTTAAAAAATTAAGGAAAGCGTTTAAAAAAATAACAATTAAAAGTTTTTGACTCGAAATATTATTTGTATGTGATCATTCTACATTAATTTAAACACTGTAGTTGGCAAAATATTTGTTACAATTTTTCTAAAAAACATTGTATAAGCAAAAGTTAAAAAAAAATGAATAAAAATAAATTAATCGCGATTAACTATAAAAATTACACGATTAATTAGTTAATTTTTTTTAATCGTCTGACAGCCCTAATATATATATATATATATATATATATATCATAAAAGAAAGGTTGGAATTAAGGCGTATCTTCTGCCAGTCCCCATGTGTAAGTATGCACATTTTTTATTTTTTTTTTAATTAAAAAAATAAATAAATAAAAAAAAGTGTGCACATTTTAAAAATGACATAACACTAATATATTGCAAATAATTTTATGGACCCCCAAGCTATGACTGGCAGACCCTTGGGGATCCGTGTACACCCGTTCGACAACCATTGATCTGCTGACGTAGAACAAATGAAAATATATTTGTATTTTGTATTTATTATTTGTTTCAGGCAATTTCAAAACACACAACAGGTATCAGGCTCCACCAAAAAGCAAGAAACCAACAACAAAGAAAGCATTTAAAAAAAAAAAAAAAAAAAGGGAAGATAGAGTCCAATTCTGCCTGAAAGGGAGTGGGAAGAAGAAAAAACTTATTTAATCCCACCCCCATCTCCCATTCAAAATGTCAAGCTACTCTGCTACTGACTTTAACACTCAAAATTAAACAAGTACCCAAAGAGCAATGAAATGACCAAGGAAATAAATTGAAAATACAAATGATATAGCATGGTGGCAGTACCATAAGCGACAATAAGTTTTACAATTTACAACACAAATACACAATTGTAAATACTGGCACAGATCGAACAGCATGTACCAGCAACGTTGATTTACAATATACCAACAATGGTACTAAAAGATATACCAACAATGGTAAAGAAAAAACAAGCGAATGTTTACATAGACAGAAAACACTGATGTCATCTTAACACAAAGTATTCTCAATATATTGTGACCAGACCGTTCTTTTAATTAAATAACAACTTAAATCTATAAATATCTTTACATTGTTTAAGTTGTAAACAAAGATTATTCCATAGTTTAACACCACAAACAGACAAACAAAAGGTTTTCCGAGTAGTTCTAATTCTTAGTAACGTAATATTTCGGTATTCTCTCAGTGGATGTACACACACTCTAATTGTGAAAAACGTCTGCACATTAGCCGGTAATGCTTTGTTAAAAGCTTTGTATAAAATGATAGATGTATAGTATTTCACAAGATCTTGAAATTTTAACAACTTAGATTGGATGAACAATTTATGTGTGTGCTCTAGAAAACCAACTTTATGAACAATACGCAAAGCACATTTCTGTAAGGTCACTAGTGGATTTATTGTATTCTGGTATGTATTTCCCCAAACTTCAATACAATATGTGAGGTACGGAAGAACCAAGGTACAGTATAAAATACGAAGTGCATACTCGTCGAGAAACTGTTTTACTTTATTTAAGATTGCTAGGGTTTTAGAAATTTTTAATGATACATATATGACATGGGATTTCCAAGACAATTTACTATCAATTATTACTCCCAAGAATTTATTTTCATTCACACTTTCAATTGATACACCATCAATATTAATTTGTAGACCAGAATCCATTTGTCTATTACCAAACAGCATCACCTTAGTTTTGCTTATATTTAAGGATAATTTATTTATGTCCATCCATATTTTCAATGTGCCTAATTCATGGTTCAAAGTTGTTATGAGCTCATCATAATTATCACTACTATAAAAAATGTTTGTATCATCGGCAAAGAGAATAAATTTTAGTACTTGGGATACGTTAAAAATGTCATTAATATACAAATTAAAAAGTTTTGGCCCCAGAACGGACCCCTGGGGCACCCCACAATAAATATATGTGTTGGTAATTGGTTCCCTCTGCCTGCTGTGTGTCCCAGGTCTGTCCTGTTAGTGTCTTGTTAATGTTTGTATTTAGGGAGTGGTGTTTGTTCACGCGGTGTGGGAGCATTGTTGTACCTTTGTCTTTGTCCTGGTGTGAGGTGCTGAGCTTTGTTAGCAACGTTTGCTATCAGGTCAAGTTTCTCCCCATGTCTAGTTGTTTTTTTCCACGTTTAGCTTAGTTTATCCACGTTTAGTCAAGTTTATCCACGTTTAGTCAAGTTCATCCACGTTTAGTCAAGTTTATCCACGTCAGCTCAAGTTCTTCACGTCAGCTCAAGTTCTTCACATCAACTCAAGTTGTGCACATCAACTCAAGTTCTGCAAATCAACTCAAGTTCTCCACATCAGCTCAAGTTCTCCACATCAACTCCTGTCTCCACGTCTTGTCAAGTCTATCACGCTATGCCACATCATGCCCGGTCTGCTCACGTCCCATCTAGTTATTTATTGAGTTATTGGAAATAAAGCGCCATATCTTGTCCTGCCCGTTTGTTTTCCTGTCACGTTTCTCTGCCTTTGGGTCGCATCACATCTACACCGTAACAAGTACTGGGAGGAGGATGTGCTAACCACTCAGCCTGTAAATAACATAGTCTTCCTAATTTGGAAATATGTTAAAATCGTAAATAGATACTTTGGATTGTATTCGTAGTTGGGTAATTTTTTTTTTGGCATCAATATCCTTTTTTTAATGAATTGTTTGATGTTATATTGAAGAAAAAAATACTGTTTATATGTTTGACCTGTAATAAAAACAAAAAGGATTGCTGTCAAAGTTGAATTTTTACTTGGAATGCATCTTTTCACAAAACTCTCGATTTCTCCGTTATTTTTGTTAAAACAGGATTTTCGGTGAAACTTGCCTCTCTTCTACTACTGATTATTCAGGAATGACAAACACTAGAGACAAGCTGTTTTTTTCTGATGAAAGATGAGGGTTTAAGCTTTCTTTCGGTAGGTCCCATGTTTATGTACTCATAGAACACAATATTCTGTAAGCCATCAAAAATTGGTTAAAATCTTGTAAAATGGCTGGCTCTGAGGGGATGGCAGCAGTGCAAATGGCTGGCATTCAATGAGTTAAATGTGGAAATTGGATGGATGCTTAATTCTTCAATAAAGATTTCAAACAACACGGCTCCTTTGCCTCAAGAAATCATAGTGGATGAGGAGGAGAGGAGAAAAAAAAGGCCCTGCGTGGGATGCAAACCCGATACCTTCTGTTTACAGCGTGAGTGTACTAATCACTACACTATTCGTTCATTTAGGGTCAATGGCGTTTACAAGTTTTTACTTGTAGTCTACACAAGCATCAGCCACAGTACGGAGCCTTAAAGGCTACTTTTATCACTATCCTGCAAGCATGGAGGTCTCAGAGAGTGTTTCGTCTGCAGGTCCTCAATTGATCACATCACAGATTGAGTACCCACTCATTTTCTCAGGTTGTCAGGGGCTGGTGCTTGTAGAGCAGAATGTCCTAGAATTTCTCATAGAGAGGCGAATGGAGTAAAACACCACTTCGGCAGTGTTTTTGGTGACAAAATCGCTTTTAACTTTTTAAATCGATTTTTAACATGGCAAAAAGCTCCAAAAAGTTGATTTTTCACATTACTGAACCTTTAAATTAACTTGACAGTGGCTCTCGAGGACCAGGGTTCCCTACCCCATATTTCTCTCAAGGACCCCATTTTTTTCAGTCTCTCCAGCAAAAACTAAAGGTGATATATCACTATTCCAATACTTTGAGGAGAGTTTAGACAGACTAACATAACAGACTGTCATACTAATGTATACTAAATCTACTGTATAATTAATGATTTTTGTAACAAGAACAGAAAATACTTTACCTTTGAAAATTCCACGACAGGCGCAATGTTAGGTCAGCAGGACTTCCAAGCAGTTCTTTTATGACTTCCAGTCTGCTAGGGGGGCTTATTCTCCATACGGAGCCCGAACTGCCTTCAATCATGGCAGTAACAACATCCTCATAACCATAAAGTGAAATAAACTGCATGGCTACCTACGAAAAATAAGAGTGATCTAAGTGAACGGAAAAAAAAAAAACCAATACAGTATTGAAAACAATGCTTTAAGAATATATGTGTGCATTTCTTCTAAAGTGGCATTACAGCTGTACATTCAGTACCAAAATAGCATTAAAACGGTCTGTATTTTTTTTTTCCAGACTCTTCTGCCTAAGTGGTGCTGTTACATTGTCACCTCATTCACCTACTAATTACTGAGCACCAGTCGAGCTGAGCCGCAGTATCTTGCTCAAGGACAACGCAACATGGTCATAGAGGATTGAGAAGTAAACCTTCAACCTTCATTTTCGGAGATGACTGCTTCATAATAGGGGGTAAGACACTCCCACTACAGGGGTGTTGTTAAAACAGTACTTGTTTTAATAACAGCCCAATGTCACCCTATTTATTAGGTTCACTCGTCATCAGAGATGGCAAATTCAGGTCAAGAAAGTAAAAACCGTGCCACAGTTTGGCTTTAGCCCCTGACGCTAGCTAGCTAGCTATAGCTCACTAACAAGTAAACGAGCACCGTGGGAGCTAGCTAGCTAGCACCTGAAAGTAAAAATCCTGCCACAATTTGACTTTAGCCTGTAATACTAGCTAGCTGGTCAGTGCTAGCTATCGCCCTAGCAGGTAAATGAGCACCATAGGAGCTAGCTAGCTAGCTAGCACCAGGGGCTAAAGCCAAGCTGTGAATATTCCTCAATAGTTTTTTCTGTCTCCATACGTAGCAGAATATTTGCTTTCCCTATCACAAACGTTATTGACAAATTTGTTCTAATAACATCCACGGCTCTCTCGAGATATTAGGGGACTTGTTCATAAAGGCAGAATTGCTTTTAATGAAGTTGATTGTTATGCCCCAATAACGAGCGGACAACGGCTTGTGCTCACTGAACTTTTATTGTCTCATTTCAACAACTCTCTTGGGCCCGGTCGCCGTGACGTCACCACCCCGTGACCATAAACAATGGCTTAAAGCCATACACCACATTTACCCCCCCCTTTCAAAGAAGTGCAAACCAATCGCAAATAACATAACATTAACAAAGACTTAAACGTAAATGGCCTGACTGGATGAACTGGGTAGACTACCAGTTCACCCGCATAACCTTGTGGAATATTCTGCCACGTGACAGGCTATGCACTAAACTTCAGTGGCCCTGAACTTTTAAACATAGTCCTGGAGGTACAGAGGTCTCCGGCGGACCCGGGCCGGGCGTGGCTCAAAACGCACGGGTCCAACTGGTGCATTCAGCTCAGGTGGGTCTGCTACTGGGGCCCCCGGGTGTGCAGAGGAAAAGTCCCAGTCCACATCCACCTGATCCGGTTCAGCTGCAGCCTTCCCGTCAGGGGCCGGTGGTGAAGCAACTCGTCTAAGACGGCTGGCGTGCCACCGTGAGCCATCAGTCAGACGGAATGTGGCTGGTCCCAGCTGCTCTGTGATCTGCTGAGGCTCCGACCAAAACGAAAGCAATTTGTGTGGTCGGCTGGGTCTACGGATCCGGACCCAATCTGAAACTGCGAGTGCGGGGTGTCTCACCCGACGCACCCTGTCGTAGCGCTGTTTCATGCGACGCTGCTGCTCTGCCACTCTGTCACTTGGAGGTGTTGCCACTCCTGGAGTGGGTTGTTGAGGAGGCCGTAGACGATCCAAAGGAAGTTGGAGTTCCCGACCCAGCATGAGGAGTGCTGGGGAGCAACCTGTGGTGGCATGAGGCGTCGCTCTGTAGTGCAGCAGGGTGTTCTGCAGTGCTGCTAAAAATGGAAAATGATCAGCAAGGTGTGCTCTGAGTCCATTCTTAAGGGTCTGGTTAAACCTCTCTACGCCCCCGTTGGCTTGTGGGTGATACAGGGCAGTCCTGACATATTTGATCCCCCTCCTCTCCGCGAAGGAGGCGAAATCCGCTGAGATGAACTGAGGCCCGTTGTCGGTAGTGATGGTGTCGGGCACACCCCAGCGGGCGAAGAGAGAAGAGAGGAAGTCAGTGACGACCTGGGTGGTTACAGACCCAACAGGATGCACTTCCGGCCATTTGGAGTGCAGGTCATAGGCCACCAGGAGGAACCGTTGATGCTGGGGAACGCCGTGCAGGTCCCCACAGATGTCCACCTGGATGTGGGACCACGGAGCAGCTGGCCACGGGAGGGGCTGCAAAGGCGGTGGCGGTGTCATGCCCGTCTTGCCACTGGTGAGGCAGGCCACACAATCCTTCACCATGGTCTCGATGTCCCTGTCGATACCCGGCCACCAAACCAAACCCCTGCAGCGCTGTTTCACTCTCACGACTCCCAGGTGGCCCTCGTGGACCATGGCCAGGATGCGCCCCCGCAGAGCACCGGGAATCACTGCACACAGTCCCCTCGCTATACAGACGTCACCCCAACAGGAAAGGTCACTTCTGACCCGGTGGTAGGCAGCCAGCTCCTCCGGCACCTTAGCTGGCCATCCCTCCTGGATGAAGGTACGAAGCTGGGAGAACAATGGGTCCTGCGCAGACGCTGTCTGGAGATCCCGCAGAGATACAGCAGCCTGGAGGAGTTCGTGCAGCATGAGGACCAGCTCCGACTCAGAGTGGTCGTTGACAGGATCAGGCGAGGAGCTGGGTGTGGCCCTAGAGAGCATGTCAGCCACCACGTTGTCCCTGCCTGGTGTGAAAATCGTCTTGAAGTTATAAGCCTGCAATCTCTCCGACCACCGGTACAAACGGAGCGGCTTGTGCCCCGAACCAGTTGTGGCAAGGAGGGCCGTGAGGGCCTGGTGATCCGTGCGAAGCGTGAAACGTCGACCGTATAGGTACATGTGCCACCGTTCACACGCCCAGACGCAAGCCAGGGCCTCCCTTTCCCCCACGGAGTACTTCTGCTCAGTCGGGGTGAGTGACCTCGAAGCAAACGCCACAGGGCGTTCAGTCCCACCCTGGAGCTGGGACAGGACGGCGCCGACGGCGGTGTTAGAAGCGTCGCAGGTCACAAACGTGGGGCTCTGCAGGTCGAAATGGGCCAGCACCGGTGGGGAGGTGAGTTGTGCCTTCAGCCGGCGGACCGCAGCTGAGCACTCAGGCGTCCAGGACCAGGGCGCGTCCTGTTTGAGGAGAGCACGCAGCGGGGCAGTGGTCTCCGAATAACGAGGCAGAAACCGCAGGTAGAACGCTGTCATCCCGAGGAAGGATGACAACTGGGCGGGACAGGAGGGCTCAGGCAGGCACAGAACAGCGTCAACGTTGGAATGGAGCGGGCTCAAGCCGTCTGCGGTCAGGCGGAAACCCACGAACTCAATGACTGAAGAAGCAAAAATGCACTTGTCCCCATTAAGTGTGAGGTTGTGGCGAGCGAGCACGTCAAGTACCATGGCGAGGCGGACATTGTGCAGCTCAGATGTCACTCCATGCACCACGATGTCATCCAGGTACACGACTACCCCCGGGATGCCAGCGAAGATGGTGGACATAATCTTTTGGAAACAGCTGGGAGCGGAGCTAAGTCCAAAAGGCATGCGAGTGTACCTGAAAACCCCTATGTGGGTCACAAAAGCAGTGAGGTTGCGGCTCTCGAGGTGGAGAGGAACCTGCAGGTAGCCCTGTCGGAGGTCAAGCTTGGAGAAGACCGTAGACCCGTGAAACTTGGCCGAAAGCTCCTCCGTGGTGGGTAATGGGTACTTGTCGGGGATCACTGCCTCGTTCACCCGCCTGAGGTCGAGGCAGGGCCGCAGGCCACCCGTTCTTTTCTTTGCTACGACCAGATTGGAGATCCAAGGTGAAGCGTCCACCCGCTCGATGATGCCTGCATCGAGGAGTTTGTGCAGTTCAACGGTGACATCATCACGCAGGGCCAGGGGCAGCCGCCGCAGAGGTTGGATGACTGGGGTCACAGCTGGATCCACAAGTGGCTGGTGATCAAAGCTAGTGAGGCAGCCAAGCCCCGTGAACAGGGATGGCCAGCGGTGTAACCATGGCGTGGCCACCGTCAGTATGGTGGCACCCAGGTTATCAGCGATGGAGAAGCCCAGGGCGCAGAACAGGTCGAAACCGAGGAGGTTGGCACCCTGGCGAGACACCTGGAAGGTAAATCTTGGGAGGACCGTAGAGCCATAACGCACAGCGAAAGTGGCAGTGCCCACCATGCCAATCTTAGCGTGCCCGTAGCCGTAAAGAACTTCCGCTCCAGCTTCAATCGACATCCTAGGGAAAAGTCGGCGCACTGTGGACTCGTTCAGAATGGATCTGGAAGCCGCCGTGTCTAGTAGTAGCGAAAGTTCAACACCGTCTAGTTCCACCGTGCACCACTTAAATGGTTTGGCACCGGAGCCAACTGAATGTATGGTCGTTGTAGACGAACTAGGCCGGGGGGACGCAGAGGACGGCGCAGAACGGCACACCCGGGAAAAGTGGTTCATCCTACCGCAGCGTTGGCACCGCTGCCCCGTGGCCGGGCAGCCGGGCGCTCGTGTAGGGTGAGATGGCGACCCGCAGTTCCCACAATGCTGCCGGGGTGTAGCGGCCCGGCGTCCCGCGACGTTCACCTCGAGCTCGTCGGGGGGAGGAAACGGCTCGGAGAGAGGGGCCGACGGAGCTACAGCCTGCGCCAGCGCAGCGGGGAGAGGAGAGGGCGGGCCCGGAGCCGCCAGCTGAGACGTCAATTTAGCAGCCGACTCGAGCTGGAAAGCCAACTCCACTGCCTTCGAAAGAGTCGTGTCGTCCGGTGACATAAACAGTTTTTCCCGAAGTCGGGGACTGGTCGTGTGCTCTGCCAGTTGATCCCGAATCATTTCCTCCTCCAAAGTTCCAAATTTGCACAGGCTAGCCAAACCCCGGAGGTCGGCGACGTAACGGTGAACAGACTCACCCGGCCGCTGTATGCGTTGGCGAAAAACAATGCGGCGTACTATAACGCTCTGTGGAGGTAGCGAAATGTCCGGACAGCAAATCCACACAGTCATCAAACTTCGGTGCGGGTCCAAGAGTTCGAAAAATCCGTTGTCCCTCGCAGCCCAGGCTGTGGATTAGCATAGCCCTTAGCCGAGCATCGCTAGCGTCGGCCAAGCCAATAGCCTCGATAAACGTCGTAAATGACTCGTACCAGCGGGGCCACGGAACCGGCGGTTCGCCAGGTAGCGTTAGAAAAGGAGGCAGGGGTGCAAGCGGATGCTCCATCCTCGTCGCCAATGTTATGCCCCAATAACGAGCGGACAACGGCTTGTGCTCACTGAACTTTTATTGTCTCATTTCAACAACTCTCTTGGGCCCGGTCGCCGTGACGTCACCACCCCGTGACCATAAACAATGGCTTAAAGCCATACACCACATTGATGTCTTCAAAGAAATTATAGAAGGACTTGAGGTCTGAAACTATTAAAAAAAATACAACAACTAAGGTATGACTAAGTTATAAGTATAATATTGTTGATGAGCTAAGCAGTAACAATTGAAGGAAAGGCTGAAATTGAATTAAAATGATTCATGAAATGAAAATGATTTCAGGATTACATATATAAACATTTTTCACGTTAGATTTGAAAATTAGGATTTTAATGCACAGACGTGTTTTTAATGATACAATGCAAGTATTCACAGCGCTTCACTTTTGATCAATTCTGTTATAATACAGCCTAAGTAATAAGAATAAGAATAAATTCATTTCCCCATCAAAATTCCAAACATAAAATTTCAATTGGGTATTAATCTCGACTGCTGCCCTTTGTGTGCTTCTGCTGCGGCACCAATTTCCCTTTACGTGACAAAGAGATTCTGATTCTGAAATTTGATATTAAGCCGCAGTTTTTTTGTTTTTTTTTGTATGGGTCAAAACATTTAATTGATGAAACTCATTTCAGCCCTAAGTGTGAAGACAGACATAATTGTTAAGGGCAAGACCATTCGTATAGTGGCTGTATTTGTCTTGCGACCTATAATAGTACTGAATGTAGGCTGCTTTTTAATATATATATATATATATATTTTTTTTAAGTGTGTCTTGACCTATAAATTGGTTTTAGTGTGCTGAAAGGGCTCATTAATATAAGCCTTTTCTGTAAATGGCCCGTGTTTGGAAACCGTGTCTGAAGTGAAACAAGTACCAAAACACATGGGGAGCCTTGGAAAATGACTAAAATCATGACGCACCGCATTGTTTCCAAACTTTTTGGTGAGTTTTTCATATTCCATCTCTGTAAAAGGTTGGATTGACTGCTGTTGGACACTCATGGTAAAGAGAGGCTGTGCACACAGAAATATAAAGACCGAAATAAAAGACAACTAGAAATGTCATCAGTTTTAAAATGATAACATAACAAGTTTGTATGTTTCCCACCCAACATACAGTGGTACCTCTACTTACGAAATTAATTGGTTCTGGAAGAAAGTTCTTGAGTTGAACATTTTGTAAGTAGAGACGCATTTTCCATGTAAATGCCCGAATCCGTTCCAAGCCTCCCAAAATTCAGACATAAATGTTTTATAAAGCATAAAAATGCATCAAAACATGTAACAAATACATGTTACAATTAGATTATTGCACAACAAATGAGAGTTGTGGTAAAAAACAAAGAATAAAGAATAAAAATGATGGTAATTTACCTTTTTAACTGCTGTCCTCATCGTTTTTTGCCCTCTTTGGTTCATGTTCTCTCTCAGAATTTTTTGCCTGGTGTTTTGTAAAGAACTGATCCAAGGATGTTAGCATTTTTTTTTTTTTTTAAACAATCCTTCAAAAATGTCCAAGGCAAACATCATCTTAGTGAGCGATCGCCCGACTAGTGAACACTTTTTCTGGGTGATTCTTTTCAACACATTCCGACACTTCATGGAAACTTCAGGTTTTTGCGAGGCATCTTTTTCCAAAAAAGGCCCGTCTCGTCGCAGTTAAAAACTTACTGTGCCTTCATCAATCACCAATTGTTGAATTGTTGAATTTTTTGCACAAATTTGTCGGCCGTTAGTTAATACATTTACGAAAAACTGAACACCTCACGGCCCGAGGGATGAATGAAGAGAACACTGCATAGACACCGATCTATTATCTATGCTCATAGATACCTATGGTAGAGGTTCCTCTTAGCTAATGGGATGCCAGAAAGATGCTAGGTAATAGCCATAGCTGAAAGTATGTTGCGTTCGGTACTGTATTTTTACCTTTCGCATCTTGAAATTTCTTTCGTAACAAGAATCAATATTTTCCCTCTGAGGCTTTTCGTAACTCGAAAATTTCGTATGAAGAGGTACCACTGTATCAAGATTTCAATTTACCTCTGGAATAAACTGCATAGGTGCTTGGAAGAAATCAACAATTATTTACATATTGTGCCCACACACCAAGCAGTTTCTTACATACAGGTGCTTGTCAAAAAATTACAATATCCTTGAAAAGTTGAATAATTTCCATAATGCCATTCATGCCACAACATTCCCGTGGGATTGCCTGGGGGGCTTTCTTAATGCTTGTTGTCAGCTGTTTGTTTTGAGGTCTGGTGGCCCTCATTTCCCTTTTGATAATACTGTACTGTGGCCCCCGTTTTTCCTCTTGTATTACAGTACTATCAAGAGCAAAATGAGTGCCACCAGACCTCAAAACTGTAATGACTCGAGTCATGCAGGAGTAATGTTTGGGTCTTGTGGGTCTTGTCTCATGTCTGGGGTCACGCCTGGGTGAATTTGAGTAGAGTTCATGACCGTGCGCCAGAGTTCACGACCCGTTACGTGTCTGTTTTGGTATTGATGTAACAGCATCCAGTTTCAACTAGTTTTAGGCTATATGATGTCTGGACTATATGATGTCAAGGATCTTTTATGCTATATGATGTTTGTTGATGTTTGATGTCAGGAACTATCTGTAATTACGGAGTCAACAGCCAATCAGAGAATTCCATGACAGTACTAGTACTCACATGTCTAGCCACAACCAATGAGATTCATTGACCGTCTGTCCGAGAATTGTGTGTGTTCGCCGGATTATTGCTCACTGTTTCGCTGTGCTTCCCCGCTGCCCAAGGGGGGCTTGGCGTGCCGTATCCATCCATCCATCCATCCATCCATTCTTTCTTTCCCATGCAAAACACTGGGAAGTATGCATGGTGATTTCTTCACAGTATTATTTGTTTTAATACTGTTTTTGTGTGTGTGTGTGTGTGTGTGTGTGTTTTTAGGCAAATAATGAAAAGATAAACAAATAAATCCATAAAATCACTTAAATTGTGGGCCCAGAACCTATAATCTATGAAATGCTGACTTTTTTTTAATGGAATTATGGAAATTATTCAACTTTTCAAGGATATTGTAATTTTTTTGACGAGCACTTATTCAAGCATGAACCAACACTGTTCTTCCACATACATTTTAGGCTTCAAATAAGTAACAAATAAGTAATCCAAATTATAGTAAAGACCGTTAGACATACTAACTTACCTCATATCCTCCTAGCTTGACAGTAACAGTGACATCAATGGGGTGGTTTACAACACCCACTACAGATCTGACCAATGAAATGAAGAGCAGTGGAAACCATATTATGCACACTAAGAGGATGATGATGATCCCACCCATTCCATATTTCACCATCTTCTTTTTCTTTTGTCCTTTAGGCTGGGGGTATTTCTGAGGGGGAAATATTTGTCAGGATAAGGTTAGGTTTGGAAATGAATTGCAGGTGAACATACATATTTCAGACTGTTTCATCACAGCCATAGTGGCGTTTTTAACAGTAAAACACATCTGGAAGAACAGATATGAATACACCCTCTTCGAAAAATTTAACTTTTTTATTCAATATCTCAATGAACACAATGAATATAAGAACAATTTCCAAAAAGATGAATGCATCCCACAACAAAAATGACTACATGTAGTATTTTCTATGACCTACATGACTTATGGATAGCAATGTGTCTTTTTCTCAGGGTCTACTCATTTGTGCAAAGATGTTCTTTAATAAATGTGTTAAGAAAACTACTTTTTTTTGTGTGTACTAATTAACAAATTGTGTTTGCAATCAATGGCCCACACTTGTGGGAGTATTTTGTAGAAAAATCTTGTAGAGAATTTTGATTATGAAAGGAAACTAAAGGTGTTCTTACAACCCAGTTGGGGTGTACTGATTTATGCTGAGCACTGTATGTGACTAATACATAACCATTAGGGGTGTGCCAAAAAATCAATTCATCGAAGAATTGAGATTCTCATTTATTAAGATTCAGAATCGATGTTTAATATCCACATTTAAATTAGAAATGAAGAAGAAGGGTAAAAGGCAGTTGTAGCCCACATGCTGTTTTTTTGTGGGAAAAGGGACTTACAATAAAAAATTAAATGTTTAAACAAAAAAAAACAAAAAAAAAGACACTTTAATGCAGTGGTGTTAATCATAAGGCCCGTGGGCCAGATCAGGCCCACAAGGGGTTTAATCCGGCCCCTGAGATGATTTTGTAAAGTTAAAAAAAAAAAAATTGTTATGTCAGACTAATTAATCAGTCGGCCACAATCAAAATATATAAAATTTGTAACTTCACAAGCAGTCCTCAGATGAACAATGCAACATGTACAGGGGAATCGTTCTGGATGTCAATATTTTACACACAACTTAAAGTTACGGTTTGTTTAGTTATTATTGTTATTATTATTATTATTATTATTATTATTATTAATCATAGACCGACAAACGTGTTAAATACGACACAAATTCAATTACTGGTAACAAATAGATATGACAAGGATTAGCGTCCTTATAAGGTCATTAACTCCACCACGCAATGCATTCTGGGAACAATATGCATTCAAAACAGGTCGATTTAACACATCCATGACTCAGTGTTGCCGCGTTCCATTTGCATTTGTATTATTGTTCGGAACAATATGATTACAGTTGAGCTCTGTAATTTCGGGCTGGCACACAAATAACGAAAATCTGCGTATAATTGGCGGCAATCGTTTTTAAGAGTTATACCGTTATTTTACTGATGCAGCCCACTTGGTAGTATATTTTCCTCTATGCGGCCCTTGAGCAAACATGAGTTTGACACCCCTGCTTTAATCGATCTATTTGTCATTTTGTCTTGCAAAGCAGACTGGAGTAGATCATGACAATTTTTTGCATATCTGTATATTGAAGCAAAAATCATTTGTCAATCAAATAATTTTGAATCGAAAATCGTTTGAATCGATTGGTTATTAACTATTTCAATTTCTGTTGTATGTGACAATGTAAATAGTTCATAAGGGGGTATATTCAGGGGTCCACGTACACCTGGTGGTATGTGAGCACATAGTAGGGGTTAATAATATATTCCCTTGATCAATAACCTATAACACAGCCACTCCAAAATCACAAAAAATGATCTCCATTTTTTTTTTTTACTCAAATGTGAACTGAAGACTTATAATTAACAAACGCAGTTTTTCTTTATTTTGATGCCTTCGTTTTATCTATATTATCTAGTTTGAAGGCTAAATATTTATATTTCATTTCAGTAAAAAATAAAAAAATAAAAAAAAATAAAAAAAATGAAAAGGAAAAATTACAATGCCTAAGAATTAAATGTTTAAATTAAGGAAATGAAATAAAATCATTTTCAATTAAAAATAAATAAATAAATCAGTTGTGTTTTGTTCTACTTTTGGAGAATCATTAACACATATGAGTGAGTGGAGTGGTATGACAAAATGAATCAGGGGTAATCAAGCCAAAAAATGCCGGGAACCACTTTTTTTTAACACTTAAACTTTTTCATTGTGTTATTTATGGCTAGAATATGTGGCAGAAGAATGAAAAAAAAAAGAGCAAAAAACAAAAGCGAAAAGCACAAATTGTCCCTGTGTCACCCCTGTCATGTCCCAAACGCTAACTAGGTATGTGCTTGTAGTACCTTCTCTGTCTCACGGCTGCATTTGATAATGAAAATGTTTGCATAAATGTCCTCTACACACATCCAGTTGGACAGAGACAGAGTGGTATCCGTCCAAACCCAGTCCATTACTGCTCGCAGCTCTACAAGGAAAGGAACCAGACGAAAACTGCATGCACACAGACACAAATAATAAACAAACAATATAAAATCATCGAAAGATTCATTTTTGCATTGTGCTCGTACCCTTGGAAGAGAAACAAGTTGAGGTGGGAGTAGTTTTTGGTGAGGAAGTTTCCAAGAATACGAGTAGGGTATCCACAACGGATCTGATATGCTGACAGAGCAAAGTAAATACACTTGACAAAGTACCACAGCTGAGCCACAAAGTTCTGATTGAATCTCCTATAAATAGAAAAAGTGGTAGAGACAATTAGGATAATGAAACAATAACATTTGGTTTATGACCATGTTATAGTATGAAAATAAAATGGTTAACTAGTTCTTTTGAAATTCACCTTTCAGTGACAGCAGGTAGGATAAAGAACATCCACAAGTGTATCCCAAAGACAAGAACAACCTTGGATAAGAGCAAAAGGATGCAATGCTTAAATAAGCACATAAAACTTCTGATGGACGCACAGTGTGACAATGACTCAAGAAACACATGACTAGCAAATTATAGACCAATCGCAAACCTTCCCTTCGTAACTAAAATAGTTGAAAAAGTGGTTTTTAATCAACTCAGCAATTTTTTAAGCTTAAACGGACTTTTGGATAAACTCCAGTCAGGTTTCCGACCTCATCACAGTACAGAAACAGCTCTGATTAAAGTACTGAATGATATAAGGTTGAGCACTGATCCAGGGAAGGTATCGGTGCTCGTCTTGTTGGACCTCAGTGCAGCATTTGACACGATTGATCATAATATACTGTTAGACAGGCTGGAAACTTGGGTGGGGTTAAATGGAACAGTCTTTAAATGGTTCAGGTCCTATTTGGAGGAAAGGAGTTACTTTGTGACCATTGGAAACTTTGAATCTGATCGAAAA
This sequence comes from Festucalex cinctus, assembly GCF_051991245.1. NCBI lineage: Eukaryota > Metazoa > Chordata > Actinopteri > Syngnathiformes > Syngnathidae > Festucalex > Festucalex cinctus. The sequence continues at coordinate 25,438,546 of NC_135424.1, forward strand.
GGCCAATACATGTGGGGTCCCTCAAGGGTCAGTCCTTGGACCCCTGTTGTTCAGTCTGTATATGTTACCTTTGGGTCAAATGCTTCAGAACGCCGATGTTGACTATCATAGTTATGCAGATGACACACAACTGTATTTATCAATGTCCCCAAATGACAGCAGTTCTATTAACGTATTGTGTCATTCTCTAGAGCAAGTTAACAACTGGATGAACCAAAATTTCCTTCAGCTGAATGAAAACAAAACGGAGCTCATTGTTTTCGGCAATAAAGAAAAGAGGATTGCTGTTAAAAAACAGCTTGTCACTGTCTTTAGAAACTAAAGACGAAGTTCGAAATCTTGGGGTACTAATAGCCTCAGACCTGACCTTCAGCAATCATATTAAATTCATCACTAAAACAGCCTTTTACCAGCTGAAAAACATATCCAGACTGAAGGACTGCATGCTTCAAGCAGACCAAGAGAAGCTTATCCATGCTTTTATCTCCAGCAGAATAGATTACTGTAACGGTCTTCTGACTGGACTCTCTCAAAAGAACATGAGACAATTGCAGCTCATTCAGAACGCTGCAGCTCGAGTTCTGACCAAAACAAAGAGATCAGAACATATTACTTAAGGATTTACACTGGCTCCCAGTCAGCTGTAGAATCGATTTTAAAGTTCTGCTACTCGTCTATAAATCACTAAATGGTTTGGGTCCTGAATATATCCAAGAAATGCTGATTGAGTACAAACCCAGCAGGGCTCTGAGATCTACAGACTTGGGCCAACTAGTGGAACCCAGAGTTCGAAGGAAACATGGTGAAGCTGCATTTAGCCATTATGCTGCACACAGATGGAATAGGCTTCCAACAGAAGTGAAGTCAGCCCCGAGTGTCGTCGTCTGTTTGGTTCCACAGCATTTACCATAGCGAGAGGGAGCGAATTTATTTATTTATTTATTTATCCCCTGGATATCTCATGGGATGGGGCCAGATAGGTGCAACTCGGAAAAAAAAAAGAAAAAAAAGAAAAGAAAAAAAAAGCGCCCCGCTGCAGCAGAGTGCGCACGCATCCGTGCAACGGCGATATGAATATAGGACCAAAAAAACTATATATATAGTGACTAAAAATTTCTAATTTCTAATAATTTCAGAGATTTGGGCATATGAGTAGGGATGGGCACATATTTAGTGAGGATCGATTACATTTTCATAGAAGTCGGGCCAGGCCTGGCCGCCTTCTCACCCGCTCTCAGTTGAAAGTTTTTTTCCCCCTGGCGTACTATCCAATGTACCGTACTAAAACAAGTCAAATATGAATAAATTAAGCAGTATAAAAAATTACAAACAATGCGCTCACATCACACTTGTCCCATGCATGCTCCATTCACGCAAACACTTCCCGTCCATTCATACTGTTTCCTCGTCTCGGCAGAGGAGCCGCCGTCTCTACTTCCTTCATCTCGGCAGAGTTGCCGTCATCTCAAGTTCCCTCGTCTCGGCAGAGGTGCCGTCATCTCAAGTCCCCTCCTCGCGGCAACTCTCCCGTTCCAGTTCCGGTGGCGCCTGGCCAGCGTCTACCCCCTGCTCCAGTCCCGGGCGCCCGGCGGCGTCCGGCCAGCGGCCATCTCTCTCTCGCTCCAGTTCCGGCGGCGCTCGGCCAGCATCCGCGTCCGGCCAGCGGCCGTCTCTCGCTCCAGCTCCGCTGCCGCTTGAGCAGCGTCCGCTGCCCGCTCCAGTCCCGGGCGCCCGGCGTGTCTGTTTTGAACTGATGTCTTAAGCTATGTGATGTCAAGAATCTTTAATCTCTTTAGTCAACAGCCAATCAGATAATTCCATGTCAGTCCTGTTACCCACATGTCTAGCCACAACCAATCAGATCGATTTACTGTTGTTAGGATTATTATGTATATATTATTCCATATTTTCTCTTTTATTACATAGATTTAATTGTAAAAGCATTTTACTCAGTATTGTGCTATCTGTTTGGAACTGCTGCATGTGCATTCAACCTCAGGACATCTGGAATGCGGGAATGAAGAACTCCACACCAGGACAATAGACAGCCTTCAAGGATTAGTGGTCGTGACGATTAAAGGATGTCTTCTGTGTTTACGACTGCTGTAGTTACTTATCACATTGCTGCCATTACTCCCATTTCCTTTCGAGGCAAGCGTGTGACCTTTTGTGTTTGTTAGTTGAATCCCAAATAAAAGAGAAGTAGGAAGTTGTGTCAGAGTGGGCCAGAGGATTGTGACCAGCACGCATCTCTCGCTTATCTCTCCTTGTACAAGTAAAGGCCTTGTTTTCTCATTTTAATGTCTGTCTCCTCATTTGTGCAGTTTAGAAATGTCACAGATGGTGTTTAAACCTGACAACTGTCTATAAGATGTCTGAGAAATGTGTTTTTGTCGGATTATTGCTCTGTCCAGCTGGCCACCTGCTTCTCTCTTCCTCAATGCCTTCTCGTTGTTTCTGGTCAAGTCAAGTTAGTTCCACGCCTCTTGATGTTATGCGAATAAAGTGTTAAACTCTTATTTGTGTCTGCACTTTTGGGATCCAACTCCAGAACATAACAGTGCTTGACACTGATCATTTAGTACTAATTTCTTCAGAATAGAACCAGGGGGTTTAAATGATATGAATAATATGAAGAGGTAAACTGAACCTGGAAAGTGAGTTTCCCCAGGACAGCCTTGCGCAGATACAAAGCTCTGTCGATGATCATCGTGGTGAACTGGATGAGAAGCATCACCAGAAATGCTTCAGGTACTTGGTCCTCTGACAAGGTGGAGGTGATATCAGCTGCTGCGCTGTGTTTCTAAGGGGGCAAATACAAGAAAGTGATTAAGATAAGCTATTGTGCTGTATACTATATACATTACATTACATACCCGAAGGGTATATAAACTTTCAAGCACAACTGTATATTGTTCATCTGTGCAATACTCGCAGGTGTTATTGAGGTTATGAAAATTTTTATTTTCTGGGTCAATGTCATTTTCTATGTCCTGTGAATGGTGTTCAGTGTATTGAAAATTTTTAATTCCAGTTTTTTTTTTTTTTTTTTAAAGAGCTCAGAATTGTTCATTCGGTAGTCTTACCGATTCAACGTCTTGTCATCATTGCTCTTTTTTTTTTTTTTTTTTTTTTTTGTGTGTGTATGTGTGCGTGCGTTTGCGTGCGTGCAAATACGTATAAATTTATACTCATTCATTCACCTAAAACCTTATAAATATCCCATTACCCTTCGCCTTAACCAGGTACTTCAGAATCTTGCCAGAGTCGTGAGGTTTAAATGGTCAGGAGACCAGAGAAAAGGTCAGAAAAAAAAAGAAATAAAGAGAAAAGAAAGGTAAATCAAAGTGAAATCCAGCACCGACCAAACACTTCCTGCCTTCCCCATGATTACAAAATCAAAGTCTTACGCCAACCCCGGAAGCCTCTAAATTCCAGCAAATTTAGCGAGATCTCAAGAGCCCAGAGGAAAAACTAAAGAGAGGAAGGAGGGAAGGATCGATAAGGCAGAGTGAGATCCATAGAAGCCAGTACATCCAATCCATCAAAGTGAAGTCCAGCACCAACAAGACCCCTCCTGCGTGGTTACAAAACCAGAGTCTTATGCCAACCCCAGAAACCTCATACTTCTAATAAATTAAGATCTCAAGTGACCAGAGGAAAAACTAAAGAGAGGAAGGAGGGAAGGATAGATAAAGCAAAGTGAGAACCACAGACACCAGCACCAACTGATTCAAGGGGCTGTGGGAGGGAGAGGGTACTTCTGTTGAGTTTCAGTAGATGCTGGTGCGACGGATCTGGCATGCATAAGGACCACCACCAAAGAAAGAAGCCGTCAACCGCGGTCCAGCAAAGCGAGCACTCCCCCCCCCCGGAATCCCCAGGCCGCGGCAGCACCAAGGCCACCCCCAAGCCACCCGAGCGGACACCGGTCGGCGAGCCGACCCAGACACCCGGAACACCCCCGCCCCAGCCCCGGCCCACACCCCCGAGCCCAAGGCCGCAGAACGAGGCCCAGCGGGCCCCCACAGCGCCCCACCGGTCCCCAGCCCCCATCCCCCCACGACCCCCCCGCACCCCACCCAAACCCGCCATCCACCACGACCCAGGCCCCACCACCCCCGACCCCCAAATCCCCGAACACACCCCGACCCCCAGCACCCAACCCCCCACCCACCCATACCTCCACCCCCCCCAAACAAGCCCCCCCCCCCCCCCCCCCCCGACGGCCGCCACCCCCCCAGCGAACCCGGCCCCCCAGAGAGGGAAGATGTGCCCACCCCACCTCCAGCCGCGCGAGATTTGCACAGCGGCGGGAGGGGGGAAGCAGAGGAGGAAGCACCAGGGGAGAAGGCGGAACACCAGAACACCGAGCCCGGTGGGGAGAGGCCCCGGTCGTCATGCCAGAGTACTAGTGACACCTAACCCTGTTACTGAGTCCGCCAGCTCGCCGACTGGCGAGCTCTACCCTTACACCGTGAATGTGGCCCCACCCAGTTTATATACAAGTGTGTGCGTGTGGTGCATTAAAATTGGGAGCAGGTGAGTCGGAGCAGAGGGAAAAAATTTCCCCTACTCCGACACACCCGTATCCCCCCCAAAAAAATGAATATGTATATGTGTGGTGCATTAAAAAAGGGAATGGAGGGACAAAGTGGTGGGGCAGGGACACAAATGGGGGGGACCACAGCGCTGCCAGGCACTGCAGTCCATCCCCTCTGATGGCTCCCCGCCCCAACTCACCCCTCCCCTTGGACGTGAGGTGCATTAAAATTGGAGGGGAGTTGAAGGGTGAAGACGGTGTTTCCACCCTTCCCCACCCCACCAAGAAATGTGTTGTGTGCCCTATGTGTATATTTACAAAGTGTATAGTGCAAGCTAGTGAAGTGAGTAAGAGGAGCGACCAGCGGGGCCTCACCCAACCCGGCGGGTGTAGGTGGCACGCCCGCCCCCCAGCACCGCCACCCCCACCCGCCCCCCACCTCATCCACCCGGCACCACAATGGGCGGACAGCCAGCGCAGCAGGGCTACCGGACAGCCCACCGGCCACCTGAGCCCGCCCGGGGCGCCAGGAGTTATACCGGAGTGGGGCAGGCCCCAAACCCTCGCCCGGCCCCCGGAGCCCGACGCCCGGGCCGGGGAGGGAGCCCCAGGCCCAGGGAGAGGGAGGGGGAGGGGCCGCAGGGCAGACAGGGAAGGGGGGGGGGGGGGAGCGGGGAGAAGACGACAAGAAGGCGAAAGGGCGGCTGCAGGGCAGGAGGCGGGGGGGGGGGAGGAGGAGGGAGGGCGACAAGGGAAAAGGGACCGGGAGGCAGAGGAGGATGGGCGGGAGGAGGCGAGGAGGGAGAGGCGACGGGGGGGAGGAAGGGGGAGGGGAGAGGGAACCACGGGGCACACCGGAGGCCCACCCACCCCGAACCGCGCCGCCGGGCACGGAGCAGCGGACCGCGCCGGGACGGCACCGCCCCGGGCACCAGGGGAAGCACCCCAACACCGCACCCCACAGGGGGCCCAGGGAGCGGCCAAGACGCAACCGCCACCGAGTAGACAACGGGGGGGGGGGCAGAACCACCCCCGCCCGACCACAGGGGACGGCGTCAAGAAAATTGACTAATTAGCATGCAGTAACACCAAGTGTTGATGCTTAGTGCCCACTAGAAATAGATCTTAAGGAGTTATTGAGTATAGTGTCGTATAGTGTGGTATGCTCGAGCCCACTAGCAGCAACTAGGTTCCTGACTATATAAAAATAAAAACAATCAGATACAAAATACCAAATACAGAAGCAGCGAAAACAGAAGTTGTAACGATGTGGTGGCTCTCGTTAACAGGCAGAATCTTGGCAGGATTAAGTTGCCAAATTGAGATTAAAATATTCTATGTACATAGACCATATTTGTTTAAATCTTGATACTTGATTTTTATTTAAGGCAGAGATTTTTTCCATTGAGATATAATTTATTAGTAAGTTTAACCAGTGGTCGATATTTAGAGATTGTTTATTTTTCCAATTGACAAGGATTATTTTTTTAGCAATAGTAAGGGCTATAAATATAGATTGAGATTGTTTACATGGTAGCTCAGTTATTGTTAAGTCACCTAGTAAACACAATCTTGGAGATAAAGGAAGCCTACAGTTTAATATATCAGCGAGCTTTTCCAAGATTTTAGTCCAGAAATGCAGCACTGGAGTACATGACCATAAAGCATGAAGATAAGTATCGGCAGTGTTTTGTGAGCACTGGAGACAAATGTCGGAGTCAGAGAGTCCCATTTTTTTCATCATATATTGTGTAATATATGTTCTATGAAGTATCTTATATTGGATAAGTTGCAAATTTGTCTGTTTGGTCATTTTAAATACATTTTCACAGATTTGGGTCCAAAAGTCTGGTTCCGGAACTATAGACAAGTCTTTTTCCCATTTTAAAGTCGGTAAATACGTTTTATTTGTGTATAAAAATAACTTATATATTTTTGATATTTTCTTTATTGTTGTTGGAGAAAGCTTTATAATATCTTTAGCTAAGACAGGCAGTTGGAGCGTATCCTGAAGTGTTGGGATTTGTTTCTTAACCATATTTTTAACTTGCAGATAATGTAAGAAATTTCCATTTTTTATTTCATATTTCTGGACCAAGTTTGTATACGATATAAACTTATTATCTGAGAAAAGATGATGAAGGTGTGTAATTCCTTTCTGCTCCCATAGGCTTAAATGGAACGACTGATTATTAAGTTGAAAGTCGGGGTTATGCCAAATGGGAGAGAGCCCACAGGGCGCCAATTGGGAGTTTGTAATTTCTAATGCCTTCCACCAGGCAGTCAGGGTGGCGGCTATCATTGGGTTTTTAAAACAATTATGTCGTCTTATTGATTTTGTAATAAAGAGTAAATCTGACAGTCTAAGATTATTACAATCCTTCTGCTCCAATTCCAACCAACAGTTAGTATCTCTGTTGGGTTGTGTCCATAGCACAAGATATTGTAGTTGATTAGCTAAATAATAGTACATAAAGTTTGGTGCCTCTAAACCTCCTTTAGATTTACTTTCCTGAAGAGTAGATAGACTAATTTTGGCTTTTTTTTTATTCCAATAGAATTTTATGATAGCAGAGTCCAGCGATTGGAACCAGTTAGACGTAGGTTTAAATGGAATCATTGAAAATAAATAATTAATCTTTGGTAAAACTTTCATTTTTATAGTAGCTATCCGTCCTATTAAAGAGATCGGAAGATTATTCCAGCGCTCCAGGTCACTACGGATACTATCCAATAATGGTGAAAAATTTAAAGAAGTTAATTCAGTTAACTTAGGTGAAATTTTAACACCTAAGTATTTTAAATTACCTGTAGGAAAGGAGTAGTGTGGATCCTGACTTGTAGGATTCCATGAATTTTCTGTAATAGGTAATAATGTTGATTTTGTCCAGTTAATAGAGTAATCTGATAAGTGAGAGAATTTAGTTATTAATTTAAATGCTTCCCCTAGCGAGATAGCAGGTTCTTCTAAATAGAGTAATATATCATCGGCATATAGATTAATTTTATGTTCTATTGTCCCGGAGTGGATTCCTTGGATCCGTCTATCCTGACGTATAGCTAATGCAAGCGGCTCAATAAATATAGCAAATAATAAAGGAGAAATTGGGCACCCTTGTCTTGTTCCCCTTTGTAAAGTAAAACTCTGTGATGTAATCCCATTAGTAGTAACTGTAGCTTTAGGAGAATCATATAATATTGAGACCCATTGAATGAATGACTCCCCGAAGCCGAATTTATTTAAGACAGCAAAGAGGAAGGACCAGTTAACTTTATCGAATGCTTTTTCTGCATCCAGCGAAATAACAACTGCCTTTTTATCATACCGCTGTGACATACTAATCAAGTTAAAGAGTGTCCTAATATTATTAGTAGAATGACGACCTTTAATAAAACCTGTTTGATCACTATGAATAATTGTCGAGATTACCGTCTCTAATCGAGATGCCAAGGCCTTAGCGATAATTTTAATATCGGAATTAATTAGTGATATCGGTCGGTAACTTGACGGGAGGGTAGGGTCTTTTTCTGGCTTTAATAAAAGTTTAATTGCTGCTATATTCATATCTTGACGTATATCACCTTTACTTTTAATTTCAGTTACTACTCTTAGAAATAATGGAGCAAACATTAACCAGAAATGTTTAAAAAATATAGCCGGAAAGCCGTCTCGACCAGGTGCTCTGCCATTAGGCATACTGTCTAAAGTACGATACAACTCATCTATAGTTTTTAATTAATTAATTAATTAATTTTTAATTCCAGTTAATTATATTGGAAAAGGGCGGCACGATAGATGACTGGTTAGCATGTCAGCCTCCCAGTGCTGAGGACGCGAGTTCGAACCTTCCTGGGTGGAGTTTGCATGTTCTCCCCGTGCCTGCGTGGGTCTATTTCGGGTACTCCTGTCTCCTCCCACATTCCAAAGACATGCATGGCAGGTTAATTGGGAGCTCTGAATTGTCCCTCGGTGTGCTTTTGTGTGTGGATGGTTTTTCAACTCTGTGTGCCCTGTAATTGGCTGGCAACCAGTTCTGGGTGTACCCCGCCTACTGCCCGCAACTGGGTGGGATAGGCTCCAGCACCCCCACAACCCTTGTGAGGAGCAAGCTGTTAAGAAAATGGATGCGGGAGTGTGATTCGTTTGTTCTCATCCATTAAGTAACTCCGTGTGGTCTTAAACAGTACCAAGTTAGTTTCCATTAGGTAGGCAGGAGCGGGGTGAATGATTAGTGTCAAAAGCCGAAGAGAGGTCTAACAGAACAAGAACAATGGATTTCCCAGAGTCTACAGATGTCATAATGTCACTAGACACTTTTAGCAGTGCAATTTCATTAGAGTGTAGCTTACGGAAACCAGACTGGAACATGTCAAAAAAATATTATGTTACTGTAAAACGGAAGCCAGTTGGTCAGAGACCAGTAGATTAATCAGCTTGGTAACCCAAGGTAACCTGGCAATAGCCAGATGGATATGCGCTTCACTCAAGCAAGTTCTCCGCAATATCCATCTTGTACCTCTCCACAGTAATTTGGTCGGGACAGGTACAATAATTGGAGCAGATTGGACGATGCATCATTCTACACGTTTGTTTTAACCAATCACGGCCATGGGTGAAAATTTCGTCTTCGTTCTTGCCGAAGGGGGGAAAAGCATGAACATCTTACCAGCTAGAAATACACGAGTAATTCTGTGAGAACGGAATTAATTGCAGTGTCCATTCGTCCATGTTAGGTTTGTTTGTTAGCTCTGGCGTCAGCACTGGCTTCCTGGTTTCGTCACAGTTGCATATCCCGCCCCCAAACACAATGTTGCTCTGTGATTGGTCCGAACCACAATCAGAGGAAATCAACGGGAGTGGTACAAGATGTATTCTTCGGGGTTTGTGAACTCACAAATACCGTGAGAATTCATCTTGCGAGAGCAAGGTTAAACCCAAGGGCCAATGACATCAAGCACTTGTAGAAAAAGCTTTATAACTTCAGTATGTGGCTCATCAGCTTTATTCCTCTAGGACTTATAAAACTACATGTCTTTTGGTCAAAAATGGGCACCAGTACACATTTCATCCCATACGCCCAGTTTACACTGACTGCGAAACGGATATGGAACAGGCTCTGTACAGACGCCGCAAGGAAAAGAAAGCATTTTACACCAACTGCAGTGCTGTATGTATCCGGAGCTCCGGATGGTTTCCGCAAAATTTCTAATTTCTCCAGATTCTGCATGTGGAATTTTTCGTTTTTTATGAACATACTTCGAGATAATAGAGATGGATCAGATGATGATAAAAAGTGTCTCGGGAAGCTAGCTAACTACATAGCTTGGCATGAGTCGGACATTTAAAAGACAAACGAGCTTGAAATAAATTAAACATGACAAAATAACACAATTTAAACCCAACTTACCCTTGGTAGAAGAGTCAAAGTCCCGTAAATAATGTTCAAAAGTTTATCGATATGAATGAAAGGCAAGTGTGGCTGTTGTCTACAAGTACGGTAGCTTTCTATAAATACGGTTGTTATTGCATAAACTCAACTCTTCACTGTGAACCCCCCCCTTGATCTTGTGGTGTTGTGGGTAGAGATTTACACACACGGAAATCTTATGCACCATATTTGGTGTTTATTGCAGTCCGTACGGATCCCATACAGACACCGTTCCGTGTCCAACACACTACTGGCAGCAGTCAACACATTTCTCTCTCCGTCCTTAAGTCGGCCTAACCTGCTCCACATTATTCCAAATATTTTCTCTCTGACCAACCTGTATCGAGCTTTCTCTCCCTCTTTACTGTTCAACCTAAATACCACTCATCATATGCCTCTTGTTCTGCCTTTGGACCTCTGTTGTTGGCTTACATCACATTCCTTGAGGAGTATCTCTAAGTTTTGAATTTGGGTCCATCCAATTTGGAAGTGCTCTTGGCTCAACTGCAGCTAGAAAACAGTGTTTATATTGCAACACAGTGTTTACATTGCTAAAATGTGACAGAAGAGCCTATGGATAAATGAGAAAGACTTGGACTGTACCACTGGGGAAGGGTTACCTGGGTTTTGGCTCTCTGCCACAGTAAAACAGATTTGGGATAATTCGGGTAAATGGATAACTTGTACTCACCCCAAAAGCCCAAAATCCAAAGACAATGATGATAAAGTCGATAACATCAGTCAGGAACATGAGTGCGTAGACATCAGTGGCAACGCGATAATCAGCTTGGAGTGTATCAAAGAAGAATCCCTGAACTGGCTTGTAAAGTCTGTGAATCCTGTCAAAGGAGGCAGATGTGTTACACTTACAACAGTGAGGCCAAATCCTTTATTCTTACTGTAGACCGAAACATTTGGGTTTGACAACAAGTGATTAATATAAGACAAAAAAATCAAACATTCATCTATTATATCCTGTTATTTTCATTTGCTTCTGCTGCAAAGCTCTGAAGCATTTTTTGCTCAGCAAAAACCACATTTTTAGGTGATTAAAGTGAATTAGACAAATACTTAATTGCCTTCTTTTAGTTGTTTGTTTTCGGGTCAGAGTTCTATTTACAGTTAATAATTAGTGCTGTCAAAGTTAAAGAGTTAACTAATTAATTAATCACAAAAAATTATCGCATTAATCATTATTTTACCACAGATTAATCACACTATTAATTTGGACCGCAGATGATCCTTTTTAGCCAACAGTGGATGGTTACATTAAAGGTAGCTGTTGGTGTAAGGTGTGGTGTGGATCCCAGAAGCGCGGACACACGATTCAGACTTTACAATATTTATTGTACACAAGCACACCACTAATACAAAAATACAGTAGTCTAACCAAACCGAAAACATATCAAGTAACAACAAAAAATGCACGCCAAGACACGGAGGTAACAATAACAAAAAGAGCTTGCAAAAGGCAAGTAGAACTTAAAGTGCTTACACAAAAAACTAGTAAGAATCAGAGAACAATAACTATACCAACCGGCAGGCGAAATCGAGAATCCAAAGAACGAGGCGAGAGTCAAAAACACGGAGCCGTAACTAACTTGGGCGAAAGTGGCTTGCAAGAGATTTAGTCCGACAACCGCAAGCCACAAAGACCAGCTCTATATAGCTGGGCTAATCAGGAGCAATGAGGTACAGGTGTGGCCATCAAGCCAGGTGCTCACAGAGGTCAGGCAGCTGAAATCACAAAACAATCACTGAGCTTTTAAAAAAAAAACAATTTTTTTTTAAAAAAAACAAAAAAACCAATCACTGAACAGCACAGCCTGCAAAACACACAGCATGACAGTTGGAGTTTGAGCAATAAAGATAACTACATGCATTAAAGTAACGCATTTAATAAATGTTTACATATGCTGTAGGTAATTTTATCCCATTTTAAATTATGCAAATAATTAATTGATTAGAAAAAGCAGGATGAGCGTGTGCAGTGAATATAAATTTTTGAAGACGTCCTCATAACATTTAATGTCGAAAAAATTAACACATAACAGGTGCGCTTCAAATTTAGCGGGCAAAATATGTTGGGGAAAAAAGCCTTTTTAAGTAAGTGATTAATCATGATTAATCAAAATTCTAAGATGTGATTAATCTGATTAAAAAATTTAATCATTTGACAGCTCTATTAATAATGTAACACATGAGGGCAACTGCAAAATTTACTCAGAGGTCTACACTACGTGTTCCATCAAACTGATTGTGAGATCCTAGAGTTAAACTGGTGAAAGAAGTGGAAGGTTGGCCACATCAATATCCAGACTTAAACCCTATATGGTATGCATTTAATGTATACAAGGTGCTATATAAATAAATATTGATTTGATTCAGTCAACTGTACAGTAAGTACTTACAATAAAAGTGAACTCTGTCTCTTATTCATTTTTTTGTCGTCAAACTCAAATGTTTTCATTCAACAGGAAAAATAAAGAAACTGGTGAAGTGAGGTGGCATGTGATAGTATTACATGAATTAGGACTGCACGATATTGGAAAAACGTGCTATGCAATATAGTTGTTCAATATTGCGATATCGATATTATGTGACATCATGTAACATATACCAAAAGAAACAACACTTTCATTATCAAATGAAAGAATAACTTTTTTTCATGTTGCAAATTAAGCAAGCTCAATATATTTTTAGTTAATTAAATGTAAATACCCTAAATAATGTTCAACTATTGGATGGTGATGCCCATTTAAGTTTGGTCAATTTCAGGTAAAAGCATACAATTCTATATGAAACTTATTGCATGTCTTTGCGATATGCATATGGCATGGCCCGATTTCGCAATATTTTTTCGATATATTGCACAGCCCGAACATTAAGACATTTTCCACCATCATTTAGCACAAAAAAAAGCATTAACTAACCCATTGGTAAATGCTTGTTTGAGCTTGCGTTTGATCGTCTGTATTCTATTGTTGGCTCCTTCTTTCCTTCTGACTTTCCTCTTCCTTGTTGCGAGGTCTTTGCCCGCATGTGTGCACTCAGCAGTGGTCTCCACTAGAATAATCAAAACAGCCACAGATGAATAAACCAAAACATAGAAACAAACAAGCAAGACAACTTACACATCCTATACTGTATGACCAAGATGAACCTTACATAGTGGCAAAATTGACTTGACTTGGGTCTATCCAAGTGGCCCAAGATGAACTAATATTCATCTACTGAGTCAAAACTAGTAGAAACCTTGATGTGTCAAGTAAATTCCAAACAATGAGCAAAAGATTCATTAAACTGTAAATCCTAAACTATTTTTCAAGGTTTTGCTCGAAGATTACAAACCCAAAATAAAAAGAGGAAATCTCTTCAAGAGGGTGGGGGGTTTCTGTGTTCAGGCTTTTAAAGGACTACGATGGCAAACATTGCTGCAGATATTATAGTAATATGTATTTAATGTGTTTATCCAGACAGTTCTCCAAGGACATTTGTGTTTGGCTATCTGTCTGTCTACCTGTCATACGCCATATGCATGGTGCCACACTAATTGACAATTGTAGACTTAGACCTGACTTTATTGATCCCTTTGGGATGGCTCCCTCTGGGAAATGTACATGTCCAGCAACAATAAGAACAGATAATGAAATAAAAAATAATTAAATCAATCAATAAATAAGGTTATTACACCAGAGATTGAATTAATAATAACAATAATAATAATAATAATAATAATAATAATAATAGTAAAAATAAAATAAACAATAAAAATTCAATCAATCAATAAATAAGGTTATTACTTTTATTTATTATTATTATTGTAATGTGGCAGCTTGAAGATGAAGTAGAGCAAAAACACAATTATGAGCAAAAACACAATTCATGCTTTACAGTTCGCACTTACTTTTGTAGACTCTTGGCTTAAAAAGTTGCACACCCAGCTCCACCCTTAGCACTGTGGTCTAGTACTCTGTTTTCATCTATTTCATTCATCCTTAAAATAATAAATGGACCACTTTTTGATATAGCACATTATCCACACCATATGGTACACAAAGCACTTTACAAAGCCTGACATTTACACGCACATTCATATCCAAGTGGTTGGCTGCTGCCATGCAGGGTGCTACCAGGTACACTGGGAGCAAATTGGGGTCAAGCACTTCGACATAGTCACCAAAGGTGAGGATCGAACCCACAACCTCACGTATGGGAGACGCCCACTCCACCACTGAGCCATGCCACCCCTAATGTAAGTAACACTTTATGCCAAGCATGTCCAAAATCTGGCCCCGGGGCCAATTGCGGCTCGTGTCCAAATTTCCACCGGTCCGCAGCCAATGGCATAAAATTAATCATGTGTGGACCGTCAGCACTATTCTGGTGATGGGAAAATGAAGCTTCATGAAGCACTTGCAATATTTTTTTACTCCTCTAGATGGTGCTCTTGGCTAGATTTTAAAGGCTAGTGCAAATGGAAAGTGATTAAGTTTCCGCTGCATCTTTAAACCAAGAGTGCCATCTATACATCCATCCATCCATTTTCTTGACTGCTTAGTCCTCACAAGGGTCGCGGGGGGTGCTGGTTACCAGCCAATCGCAGGTCACCCAGAGACGAACAAACATCCACGCACACGAGCACACCTAGGGACAATTTGGAGGAGTGCCATCAAAAAGACTCCAAAAATATCACAAGCGCTTCATGAAACTTCATTTGTCCATCACTACTATTGACCACCGTAGAAAATACATATGTACTGTAAGGGAAATCGGTCCAATTAATTATTAAATCAATAATTGTTAATTATTAAATTAATAATCAATTGGCTCATTAATTGAAGGAGACTCAAACTTAATATTTAAATTAAGTTGAGCTTGCCTGCGGAGCACCACATCTCTTTTTGATAATTTTATCAGGATAACAGATGAGAACCTCGTTGAATCAGTCATTAAAATGAAGGTTGTGCCCTTACTACAATTTTGTGAGTTCTTTGTTCAGCTTAGAGGTCACTATAAATTGATGAAACACACACACAGTAAACCAGGTTTTGAGTTTTGTGCACGTTTATTCTCTAACCTAGGTGGGATAATCTACTTAGAATTTAAAGAAGCAAAACTAACTACTATGATAGGCAATGAAACGAGAACTAAAATAATAAAAATAATCAAAGGAGAAGAAAAGAAGAAAAAAAGAAACGGTCTTAGCCAAGGTGATAGATTTCTTAAATCAAACCAACATGGGACCCACAACAACCTAGTTTGCACCAATTTGTACTAGGGCAAAGGCCTGCAAAGTTGCACTTACAGATGGGGTTGGTCTGGGAAGCAGGACCCTGGATGGAGACTCGCCAAGCCCGTTTGAAGATAGAATGGAGAAGGTTCAGTTCAGGAGAGGGAGAGAGAGGTCGTCCGGCTGGCCAACTGAACGTCACGGGGTCAACCTGCTGGCTGGGAAGAGGCCCTCTTGGTTGAGGCCTGAGGGTGCTTGGGAAAAGCACCATCCGTTGAGCCTTTGCAGGGACTAAAAGCAGCGTGTTTCGCTGCGCCTGTCGCTGCACGCGATGGCTTCTGTGCGTTGCCGTGTGCTGGAGGTTAAGCTAGCTGGGCTAGCCCTTTGTCTGGCAGCCGCGCCGATGGAGACCAGGAAGGAGCCAAGGAGCAGCGAAGAAGCGGGAGCCAAAGAGCAGCGGAGAAGAGAGAAAGCAGCACGCAGGGAGCGTGCTTTTAAATTGGGAAGGCGGCGGCCTCCACACCAGGGGGGCCGGTTGAGACCACAGTGGAAAGTTACCAGCTGGGGGAGATTTTTGGTAGACTAATCAGATTGAATCTGGATCCCATGTGTGTTAAGATTCTAAGGTCAGAATTCAACCAATGCAACACGTTGTAACGATTATCGGCCGGTTGTAACTTTTTGCAACCTCAGTTCCAAAGGAATTGAGCTCCTGTGGCCTGAACATGCCACTGTGGGGGGTGGGGAGGACAAGAACATCCCCCACAGCCACAAATGCTCTGATTGACACGCGCACGCGCACACACACACAAATCAGGACTGTAAAAGCCTTCTTAGAAACTTGACTTTCTTATTTTGCAACAGAACAATGAATTATGAAATGTTATGTTTGCCATTTGTGAAATGTTGACTCCATGAAATGTCATGAAAATGTTCCATTGCAGTGGCAGATTCTCCACTAAACTTTCATGTGTATGCACGTTTTAACAGTGTAAGCTAGGTAACATTTCATTTGAGGTATTCAATTGTACGTGTTGCATTGATTGAATTCTGACCTTAGAATTTCAACAAACATGGGATCCAGATTCAATCTGATTAGTCTCTACCAAAACCTTCTCTAAGCTGGTAACTTTCCACTGTGGTCTCACCGGCCCCCCTGGTGTGGAGGCCGCCGCCTTCCCAATTTAAAAGCACACTCCCTGCGTGCTGCTCTCTCTCTTCCGCTGCTCTTCCGCTGCTCTTTGGCTCCCGCTTCTTCGCTGCTCCTTGGCTCCTTCCTGGTCTCCATCGGCGCGGCTGCCAGACAAAGGGCTAGCCCAGCTAGCTTAACCTCCAGCACACGGCAACGCACAGAAGCCATCGCGTGTTGCGACAGGCGCAGCGAAACACGCTGCTTTTGGTCCCTGCACAAGGCTCAAACGGATGGTGCCTTTCGAGGCACACCAGGCCTAAACCAAAAAGGGCCTCTCCCAGCCAGCAGGTTGACCCCGTGACGCTCAGTTGGCCAGCCGGACGACCTGTCTCTCCCTCTCCTGAACTGAACCTTCTTCATCCCTTCTTCAAACGAGCTTGGCGAGTCTCCATCCAGGGTCCTGCTTCTCAGACCAACCCCATCTGTAAGTGCAACTTTGCAGGCCTTTGCCCTAGTACAAATTGGTGCAAACTAGGTTGATTGTGGGTCCCATGTTGGTTTGATTTAAGAAGTCTATCACCTTGGTTAAGACCGTTTCTCTTTTCTTCTTTTCTTCTCCTTTGATTATTTTTTTTATTATTTTAGTTCTCGTTTCATTTCCTATCATAGTAGTTAGTTTTGCTTCTTGAAATTCTAAGTAGATTATCCCACCTAGGTTAGAGAATAAACGTGCACAAAACTCAACCCCTGGTTTACTGTGTGTGTGTTTCATCAATTTATAGTGACCTCTAAGCTGAACAAAGAACTCACAAAATTGTAGTAAGGGCACAACCTTCATTTTAATGACTGATTCAACGAGGTTCTCATCTGTTATCCTGATAAAATTATCAAAAAGAGATGTGGTGCTCCGCAGGCAAGCTCAACTTAATTTAAATATTAAGTTTGAGTCTCCTTCAATTAATGAGCCAATTGATTATTAATTTAATAATTAACAATTATTGATTTAATAATTAATTGGACCGATTTCCCTTACATAATGGTGCCCCTTTGGTGAGGCCAATTTATGTTACATATTTTGTGAAACACACACATGTAACAATCCAAAAACAGCTTAGTGCAGCGTGTTCTTCTGGGAAAATTTCAGCTCGTTTCCATAGCAACCTAACTAAAACTTTATGCCAGAGCCAATCCGCTGTATAAAAGCAGTGTATTTGAAGCACTAAATAACAGTCTAACGACTAGTTATTGAGAAGAGAATGAATTTGTCGACTATGTGAATGTTACACACACAAAAGTGGAAGAGTAACGATCACATTTTTTCTATTGCATGCAAAACTTTTTAGGCCTGGGAATGTTTTTTCTAACTCGTCACGAATTCTGATTGGGTTAAAAATATATTCCAAACCTCACGTGGCGCAATCAGCTTAGCTACCTGATTACGTTACAAGCCTTTAGGCTGAGGAAATAGTCTAGTGCACGAAATTCTGCATTCAGACCACCATTTGAGTCACAGCACACTTCTCAAGGTGTTAAGTTGACTCCCTTTTGTCGGGTTTAGCGTAAGGCACATGGTGCTAAAACTGCTAGCCTTTTGTGTAAAACACACGTGTTAAGATCCGCCATCTTTGGAGGCGTATCCTTAACTCAACTGGGATTCAGGTAACCACCCCTTGAAACCAGTCGACCAATAAACTAATTTGAGGGGCGGGCCCAACGGCCAGACTTCCAAGTCGCTCCTCATTTGGCTGTGGCCCCCAAGAGGATCACATCTCACCACGTGACCCCCCACTGAGAGCCCAGTCTCTGCCAAATTGTAGCATTGAAACACTAGTAATATAGTTTGCTTAAATTGTTGGAATTAGATGTCCATCTGATTAACACTTATAGTCTACTGTTTGCTTAATATTCATATTGCTACACGGCCAGCTGCCAAACTACAGCCAGTATAGTTGACTCCTGCCTTCTCGCAACACGTGTGAAGAGGGACACATCACAGCCCCCCTCCCCCCGTGAGCCTACTGTCTGCCTTCTTCAACATCGCATTCAAAGCACTTTATAATTTAAATAATTAAGTTACCGTGATTTGAAACTAATCGAGGGATTTAAATTACTACTGTACCGTCCTAATCTATGATTCTTACTGGATTTAAGACAATTTAACATCACGTGTCTTCGCCACTCTTAAACGTTACATTATAATATTTTTCCTACTCCTGTTTCACCAAGTGTTAACACTGAGTTTAGGATTAATATTTTTGTACGTTTTGCACTTTTTAATCTTCATTAATTCCGTCGTGTTTAATGAATTAACACCGTCTTACAGGAAGTAGTAGTTTTCTCTTTCCCCTCGACGCGAGTCCTTAGTATCGCGATATAAACCCGTGGGAATTAAAACGTTTCTGTGGTTTCCGCTCCTTGATTTATTTAAATTATAATTATTAGTGTCTTCTTGATAATTCGGCGTCAGTGCCGCGCATAACAACACGCGCGATTATCCGTAAGGAGTGAATTTAACGTGTTTGACAGATTGACAGCTGGCGACACACGCACGCGCAACTTCCGGTGACGTGCCACTCATTGACAAAGTTTACGTTAGCGGCGTCTTGCTAACAACTTTGCTTGCCAAGTGCTACGATTTTAAAACTTGTGCAAGGTATTTAAACACTCGTTTTAAGACACATTCTGTGTCACTTACGAGCGACGGAGTTGTTTTGTCTATGCGGTAAAGTCATAAAACTTTATTGATCGAACAAAAGTACGACTCTATACTACACACAGGAGCCTCGTTGCGTTTTAAACGCCGACGGCGTCCTCCTGTGGCTATTCACGGTACCGCAGCCGAGGAACTTTTGCCAACAAAATTAAAACGCTTGATAACTTTAATTATTGACTAACCAAAGAGTTTGTTTAAATAATTAACCACCGTTTTCAAGTACTTAATTTTGTTTTAATTAAAAGCAACACTCAACCAGTAGTGTATAGCTTTTCTCGTTGTAGTAAAAGTGTTCACCCAATTTTTAGGCACTTTTGGAAACCTCTATTGAATTAAATGCAATTTTAATTTAATGTGACTGTCCTTAGTAGACTTTTGTTTCCTAAAACCTGTAACCTCAAATGTATGCTGTGGTTAATAGTAATTTAGCAGACTAAATTGCTTAACACAATACTTTGTTGAGGGTTCTCAATTATTTAATGCATTGCCATTTAAAATAATTGGTAACATATTTGGATACCATCCTTTAATCTGTGCCTTAAGAATTTTGGTAAAACAGTTTGAATCAACTAATTGAGCCCAAAAAGCCAATCTTTAAGCATTAAGCATTTCCAGCATTGTCTAATTGGCTAACAATTAGTCCTTCCAAATTGAGTAAAGTGAGCTTACGCATATCTTGGATATCATAACGCTACTTTTAACAATGGATGCTTTGGAAAATGCCCTTGCGACCGTGACTAACAATCTCATTCCAGGCTATGCCGACGCGACAGCCAGCGCTAGCGCAGAGATTCTTGACACCAACATTGCGCAACTCGTTTGCGACGCTCAACAAGGGTCGTTAACCCACGAAGATATGGCACAAATCCTCAGCCGACTAATGGTGAATTTAGTGGCTAGGTGGAAATTGAGTGACCATGAGCTTGAACAAGTGAAAAGCGTTCTGACAGCAGAACAGCAAATTCACGCCCAAGTTAGCAGCAAGCTAACCGAGTTGGAAGCATGGTTGCATGAATCTGACCGCGTGGACTTGGGAAACCAAGTTACAAAATTGACACAGGAACTTAAAGTGAGTACACAAACTGCCCGCACGCATGAACAAAATTGGCATAATGCCACATCTGAAATTCGTGAGCTAAAAGAATGCATTGTAGAACTATCAAATCAGCCCACTGAAGCCCATTGGATTGATCTCCAAACTGAGCATGAATTTGACAAGTACTTGCTAGCTCTCGCGAATGATGAAATTGCGGAATTAACTCAAAAGATTAGACTTTTGAAAAATGAACGCATTGAAGGAAAAAGGCAGACGTTTCGCTTGAAATCTCAGTTGATGGCAATGGAAGAAAAACTCCGGCGATTGCAGCATCCATCCTTCAACACTGGCCGGGATGACGAGTCATCCCAGGCTGAATCAAAATTGCAGCAAGTCCCACAAGGTAACACCAGGTGTCCATTGACGCCGTCCCAAACCACTGCTTTGGAGGTCCCCGTTCAGGACCTGTCTCAGGTGAACTCTCCTTTGCATTTTGATCCACTTGTGGTGCACGCACCTGTTCCTTTTTCAGACGCTGCCACGTTGTCTGATGTGCTGCAGACTTCCTCTGCAAATCTTGGACCTGCTTCTCAGCCACCTGTGCCACTTCCGGTTCCCACTCGCTCCATGGCAAGCACTTCTCCAATTGCCGCTCAACACACACGGGGGCCCCCTCCCTCTGCAGTGTCACTGAGAGGAGCAAGATCACCTGTCTCTGTGCTTCCGCCAAGAAGCACACTTCTTGTTTCGGCACCCCCGCTAGGCGCCACGCCTTCTTGTGCGTCTCCAGTTGCTGCCAACCTTACTTCTCCTGCTCAACAAGCAGATGCTTCTTCACCTCATCATGTGGCGCAACCAGGCATGTCTACAAAAGAGTTAGACACGATTGCCAAGCACATTCAGAAATTTCAGCCAAAACAAGATTGCTCTGATAACACTTCTGTGTACCTCAAAGACCTTGATTTTCATTTGAGGAGATTCCCACAGGCAACAACGGAAGACAAGATTTACCTCATGAAATTGACGTCCACTCGAGAAGTAAGTGATTGGATCGACCGCCAGCCGATCCACATCTTGAATGATTATCGAGCACTGTGTCACGCATTGTCTCGTGAATTTGATGGCCCAGTATCAGCAATGAGCTTTCTTGCTGCCTGGTCAGTAAAACAAGGCCGAAAGGAATCACCCAGCCTGTATTATAGTCGCCTGCGCAAGGCATACTTTGGGCATCGTAACGAACCCAACATGGAAGAACAGGTAGAATTCAAAACACTATTTTTGAACAACCTCCACCCAAACACAAGCCGCCTCTTGGGTGTGACAACTTGTCCTCGCACGCTAAGTAGCCTAGAGCTACGTGAACTTGCATCCAAGGCCTTTGTGTTTTTACGCGAAAACGCTGCTAAATCAGTGGAATCCTCTGTTTACCATGTTGCAGGTGGTTCAGACGAGGTCGAACGACAGTCCGAATCACAGCAAAGCGACGATGACATCGCCGCTTCCCCATCAAATCCTGCACAACGGCCTCAAAATGGTTCTCATCAGCAGCACCAGTACGGCCGCAGTGCACCTGCGCGGTTGAGTCATAGCTCCAGCCGTGGTTGTGAACGGGAGAAACCCTTTGCGAAAACAAAACCTCGCAAAAAGAAACCTCCCCGCACAAATAGTCCTCAGGAGCCCCCATCCACGTCAGGTGACTCCTCAATTGACAGCAGCATCTGGACAAAAGTTCTTGATGGGCTGCGCAAATTGTCCAACGACAGTCAGCCGACAGCCATCAATGAGCCAGAGGTGTCGGACAACACCGTTCTTTCAGTCCAACTGGATCCAGCACCTTCTTTGCCTTCTGCCAGTGCACCTGTTACCGAGTCGAATCAACCATTCAAACAGCTCTTAGGTAACCTCAAGATTAAAGGTGCATCACGTAAGTTCTATTTGAGGACGACACTTGAACAAACATTAGACTATGACGCTTTGGTTGATCCTGGCGCTGACATTACAGTAATGTCCAACACGCTCTTCAACCAACTTCAAGCCATGCTGAAGAACAGTGGCCGGACGCTCCGCGTCAACCACTGCTCATTGGAGATCGGTGCATTTGCACTGACTAACACCCATCTGGACTCCATGGCAACGTTACACTGGACGATTGGACCACACAAATTGGTCCACCCTGTGTACGTGTCTGCTGTGGAATCAGTCCCGCTCCTCATTGGTCAAGATCTGCTGGGCCGCTTCAAGCCCCTGATAGATTACGACCGACGCAAAATCTGGTCACAGGTGCGGCAGCCTCTGCCTGCAGCACCGCTGACCAAAACTGCCAATTGTTATGCGGTAAGCCTAACAGAGACTTTTTGTGAACCTGTTCTGAGTGTACAAAACTCACACCAGGACTCTCACCCAACTCAAGGGGGGACCATGCCTGTTGTCCCCGAGATGCCCTCAAGAGGTCACCTTCGCAACACCAGCTCTCCCCTCGGCCAAGTTGAACGTCCCACTCAGGGTGTGCAACTCTGCCACCTTACGGAACGCGACTTGGATTGCACCTCTGAGCTACGTATGACACAAATTGAGGCCGTTGTCCTCACTTTTGAAGCAAACCATTCAGCTTCACCGCGGACTTTGAACTTGAAATCGCACTTGAAATTGTCATCGAACAACCCAAACAACACAGTGGTTGTTCTTTGCAATCTGCTTCTGAGCAATTTGTTACCCACCCTGCCCACCCTTGCAATGCAGATGGTGCGCACCACTGCCCTGCCATTTACTGCCCCCGCTTTCGCGCCTGCAGTACTTCTTTTGGGCCACACGTTGTCAGCCTTTGTGCTCAACAACACTTATCTGATTTCAATGAACTTGCAGTCCATTGTTCTTCTCTTGCTTTTGCTCATTGTGTGGCTCACCGCCGCCGCGTGCCTTCCTCGTTCGCCTGTCGACGGCTCACCTGTTCATGCCAAGACATTCGCTTTTGGGGGTCACCTTTTGCTTCCTGTCATGGGCTTTCTTCTTGCTCCTCCGCGGACCGCACATCTCTGCCGTTCGTGGCTCCACATAGCCGAAGGGGGGGTCATGACATCATACGCCCATGACATGACACATAGCTGTCAAAGGGAGGTCATCACAACAGGACTGGACCAGCCAATCAGGTCCAACCTCCATGACCTCACTTCCTTGGTTACAATTGAGGGACGAACCTCGCCCACCTTTGTTGACCACCATCAGCAGGTACAAGATACACCTGTGATTCTTCCTGTGGTTCATCCAAGATGACTTGGAGCTTTTGGCTCCCACCCATCAGGCACCTATGGGTGCATTTGCCTTTCCAACTGATGCAGGACCCAAACGGTCCCTTTCCAAACAGTGGTTTCAGACACCCTGGCGCCTAATGGCTAACACATTTTTGCTGCTGTTGTGTATGAATGCGCTAACGACATATTTAAAGTGGCTAGGGCCAAACCTAACCGCCATAACGCCATTGAATAGCCAATTAAATTTGTGCTTCACCCATTCGCACACCCGCACTCATACTTATGACACCATGTGCATAAACAAACTTCCTAGAAAGTGTACAGTGACTCAAATGATCTTCAGCAGACTCCCCAAACGACTAAAGCGATTGGTAAGAAATGTGCTTTTAGCTGCTGCTTTTATTAGCTTCTTATTTAAAATAAGAACCTTAACTGTTAACGCTGTTAGTCCAAACACCGTTAACTTGAAAATGGCGAAACACGCGAGTCACGACCGAGATTCCTTTTGCCTAACAACGCGTAGCAAACAAATTACCAATCTACCGTCTCCCGACAAAACAACCAAAAGGACTACGCTAGTCCTCAATCTGCCTAGCATCACGCTAAGCTGAACCAAACTAACCACGAGACAGTTTGTTTCTTCTCGGTGTCCCAACCAGAGCACGCTCACACGCAAGGTGTGACCGCGCTGAGACTTGACATGCTGCACTAATCTGTTTGATACATCAACAGCTCAGTTGTGAGAACGTCTTCTCGGCCTGCATGCTCCCTTAATACAGCTTTCTTTTGCCCTAGAAAGACCCAAAGTCATAGTAAGAACCGAAAGTGCCCCCCTTTCAGTCATATTGACATAACATTCCTACACAGGCCTCTAGACAACTATTGGACTTCTATTTTTCACTCTCGTGTTCTTCTCCTGTTGCGTCTGTTACTTTCCCCTTCCACTCTATACACGACACGTAGTGTAGACCTAGAGGGAAAGATAACATCATAGCCAACTGCTGAGTCTAGCTTTAGCAAAGGGAGGGGAGGGGTGGGTTTGCACCAACTTTGTACTCTGGTAACTGCATTGTTGTGCTTCACCTGTCCACCTGCCGATGCCATGTCTAGAAGTGCCGACCGAAACGTTCTGTCGAAGAACGTTTCCATCGCCAAAGGGAGGATCTGTAACGATTATCGGCCGGTTGTAACTTTTTGCAACCTCAGTTCCAAAGGAATTGAGCTCCTGTGGCCTGAACATGCCACTGTGGGGGGTGGGGAGGACAAGAACATCCCCCACAGCCACAAATGCTCTGATTGACACGCGCACGCGCACACACACACAAATCAGGACTGTAAAAGCCTTCTTAGAAACTTGACTTTCTTATTTTGCAACAGAACAATGAATTATGAAATGTTATGTTTGCCATTTGTGAAATGTTGACTCCATGAAATGTCATGAAAATGTTCCATTGCAGTGGCAGATTCTCCACTAAACTTTCATGTGTATGCACGTTTTAACAGTGTAAGCTAGGTAACATTTCATTTGAGGTATTCAATTGTACGTGTTGCATTGATTGAATTCTGACCTTAGAATTTCAACAAACATGGGATCCAGATTCAATCTGATTAGTCTCTACCAAAACCTTCTCTAAGCTGGTAACTTTCCACTGTGGTCTCACCGGCCCCCCTGGTGTGGAGGCCGCCGCCTTCCCAATTTAAAAGCACACTCCCTGCGTGCTGCTCTCTCTCTTCCGCTGCTCTTCCGCTGCTCTTTGGCTCCCGCTTCTTCGCTGCTCCTTGGCTCCTTCCTGGTCTCCATCGGCGCGGCTGCCAGACAAAGGGCTAGCCCAGCTAGCTTAACCTCCAGCACACGGCAACGCACAGAAGCCATCGCGTGTTGCGACAGGCGCAGCGAAACACGCTGCTTTTGGTCCCTGCACAAGGCTCAAACGGATGGTGCCTTTCGAGGCACACCAGGCCTAAACCAAAAAGGGCCTCTCCCAGCCAGCAGGTTGACCCCGTGACGCTCAGTTGGCCAGCCGGACGACCTGTCTCTCCCTCTCCTGAACTGAACCTTCTTCATCCCTTCTTCAAACGAGCTTGGCGAGTCTCCATCCAGGGTCCTGCTTCTCAGACCAACCCCATCTGTAAGTGCAACTTTGCAGGCCTTTGCCCTAGTACAAATTGGTGCAAACTAGGTTGATTGTGGGTCCCATGTTGGTTTGATTTAAGAAGTCTATCACCTTGGTTAAGACCGTTTCTCTTTTCTTCTTTTCTTCTCCTTTGATTATTTTTTTTATTATTTTAGTTCTCGTTTCATTTCCTATCATAGTAGTTAGTTTTGCTTCTTGAAATTCTAAGTAGATTATCCCACCTAGGTTAGAGAATAAACGTGCACAAAACTCAACCCCTGGTTTACTGTGTGTGTGTTTCATCAATTTATAGTGACCTCTAAGCTGAACAAAGAACTCACAAAATTGTAGTAAGGGCACAACCTTCATTTTAATGACTGATTCAACGAGGTTCTCATCTGTTATCCTGATAAAATTATCAAAAAGAGATGTGGTGCTCCGCAGGCAAGCTCAACTTAATTTAAATATTAAGTTTGAGTCTCCTTCAATTAATGAGCCAATTGATTATTAATTTAATAATTAACAATTATTGATTTAATAATTAATTGGACCGATTTCCCTTACAACGTACAATTGAATACCTCAAATAAAATGTTACCTAGCTTACACTGTTAAAACGTGCATACACATGAAAGTTTAGTGGAGAATCTGCCACTGCAATGGAACCTTTTCATGACATTTCATGGAGTCAACATTTCACAAATGGCAAACATAACATTTGATAATTCATTGTTCTGTTGCAAAATAAGAAAGTCAAGTTTCTAAGAAGGCTTTTACTGTTCTGATTTGTGTGTGTGTGCGCGTGCGCGTGTCAATCAGAGCATTTGTGGCTGTTTGTGGGGGATGTTCTTGTGCTCCCCACCCCCCACAGTGGCATGTTCAGGCCACAGGAGCTCAATTCCTTTGGAACTGAGGTTGCAAAAAGTTACAACCGGCCGATAATCGTTACAGATCCTCCCTTTGGCGATGGAAACGTTCTTCGACAGAACGTTTCGGTCGGCACTTCTAGACGTGGCATCGGCAGGTGGACAGGTGAAGCACAACAATGCAGTTACCAGAGTACAAAGTTGGTGCAAACCCACCCCTCACCTCCCTTTGCTAAAGCTAGACTCGGCAGTTGGCTATGATGTTATCTTTCCCTCTAGGTCTACACTACGTGTCGTGTATAGAGTGGAAGGGGAAAGTAACAGACGCAACAGGAGAAGAACACGAGAGTGAAAAATAGAAGTCCAATAGTTGTCTAGAGGCCTGTGTAGGAATGTCATGTCAATGTGACTGAAAGGGGGCACTTTCGGTTCTTACTATGACTTTGGATCTTTCTAGGGCAAAAGAAAGCTGTATTAAGGGAGCATGCAGGCCGAGAAGACGTTCTCACAACTGAGCTGTTGATGTATCAAACAGATTAGTGCAGCATGTCAAGTCTCAGCGCGGTCACACCTTGCGTGTGAGCGTGCTCTGGTTGGGACACCGAGAAGAAACAAACTGTCTCGTGGTTAGTTTGGTTCAGCTTAGCGTGATGCTAGGCAGATTGAGGACTAGCGTAGTCCTTTTGGTTGTTATGTCGGGAGACGGTAGATTGGTAATTTGTTTGCTACGCGTTGTTAGGCAAAAGGAATCTTGGTCGTGACTCGCGTGTTTCGCCATTTTCAAGTTAACGGTGTTTGGACTAACAGCGTTAGCAGTTAAGGTTCTTATTTTAAATAAGAAGCTAAGAAAAGCAGTAGCTAAAAGCACATTTCTTACCAATCGCTTTAGTCGTTTGGGGAGTCTGCTGAAGATCATTTGAGTCACTGTACACTTTCTAGGAAGTTTGTTTATGCACATGGTGTCATAAGTATGAGTGCGAATGGGTGAAGCACAAATTTAATTGGCTATTCAATGGCGTTATGGCGGTTAGGTTTGGCCCTAGCCACTTTAAATATGTCGTTAGCGCATTCATACACAACAGCAGCAAAAATGTGTTAGCCATTAGGCGCCAGGGTGTCTGAAACCACTGTTTGGAAAGGGACCGTTTGGGTCCTGCATCAGTTGGAAAGGCAAATGCACCCATAGGTGCCTGATGGGTGGGAGCCAAAAGCTCCAAGTCATCTTGGATGAACCACAGGAAGAATCAAAGGTGTATCTTGTACCTGCTGATGGTGGTCAACAAAGGTGGGCGAGGTTCGTCCCTCAATTGTAACCAAGGAAGTGAGGTCATGGAGGTTGGACCTGATTGGCTGGTCCAGTCCTGTTGTGATGACCTCCCTTTGACAGCTATGTGTCATGTCATGGGCGTATGATGTCATGACCCCCCCTTCGGCTACGTGGAGCCACGAACGGCAGAGATGTGCGGTCCACGGAGGAGCAAGAAGAAAGCCCATGACAGGAAGCAAAAGGTGACCACCAAAAGCGAATGTCTTGGCATGAACAGGTGAGCCGTCGACAGGCGAACGAGGAAGACACGCGGCGGCGGTGAGCCACACAATGAGCAAAAGTAAGAGAAGAACAATGGACTGCAAGTTCATTGAAATCAGATAAGTGTTGTTGAGCACAAAGGCTGACAACGTGTGGCCCAAAAGAAGTACTGCACGCGCGAAAGCGGGGGCAGTGAATGGCAGGACAGTGGTGTGCACCATCTGCATTGCAAGGGTGGGCAGGGTGGGTAACAAATTGCTCAGAAGCAGATTGCAAAGAACAACCACTGTGTTGTTTGGGTTGTTCGATGACAATTTCAAGTGTGATTTCAAGTTCAAAGTCCGCGGTGAAGCTGAATGGTTTGCTTCAAAAGTGAGGACAACGGCCTCAATTTGTGTCATGCATAGCTCAGAGGTGCAATCCAAGTCGCGTTCCGTAAGGTGGCAGAGTTGCACACCCTGAGTGGGACGTTCAACTTGGCCGAGGGGAGAGCTGGTGTTGCGAAGGTGACCTCTTGAGGGCATCTCGGGGACAACAGGCATGGTCCCCCCTTGAGTTGGGTGAGAGTCCTGGTGTGAGTTTTGTACACTCCGAACAGGTTCACAAGAAGTCTCTGTTAGGCTTACCGCATAACAATTGGCAGTTTTGGTCAGCGGTGCTGCTGGCAGAGGCTGCCGCACCTGTGACCAGATTTTGCGTCGGTCGTAATCTATCAGGGGCTTGAAGCGGCCCAGCAGATCTTGACCAATGAGGAGCGGGACTGATTCCACAGCAGACACGTACACAGGGTGGACCAATTTGTGTGGTCCAATCGTCCAGTGTAACGTTGCCATGGAGTCCAGATGGGTGTTAGTCAGTGCAAATGCACCGATCTCCAATGAGCAGTGGTTGACGCGGAGCGTCCGGCCACTGTTCTTCAGCATGGCTTGAAGTTGGTTGAAGAGCGTGTTGGACATTACTGTAATGTCAGCGCCAGGATCAACCAAAGCGTCATAGTCCAATGTTTGTTCAAGTGTCGTCCTCAAATAGAACTTACGTGATGCACCTTTAATCTTGAGGTTACCTAAGAGCTGTTTGAATGGTTGATTCGACTCGGTAACAGGTGCACTGGCAGAAGGCAAAGAAGGTGCTGGATCCAGTTGGACTGAAAGAACGGTGTTGTCCGACACCTCTGGCTCATTGATGGCTGTCGGCTGACTGTCGTTGGACAATTTGCGCAGCCCATCAAGAACTTTTGTCCAGATGTTGCTGTCAATTGAGGAGTCACCTGACGTGGATGGGGGCTCCTGAGGACTATTTGTGCGGGGAGGTTTCTTTTTGCGAGGTTTTGTTTTCGCAAAGGGTTTCTCCCGTCCACAACCACGGCTGGAGCTATGACTCAACCGCGCAGGTGCACTGCGGCCGTACTGGTGCTGCTGATGAGAACCATTTTGAGGCCGTTGTGCAGGATTTGATGGGGAAGCGGCGATGTCATCGTCGCTTTGCTGTGATTCGGACTGTCGTTCGACCTCGTCTGAACCACCTGCAACATGGTAAACAGAGGATTCCACTGATTTAGCAGCGTTTTCGCGTAAAAACACAAAGGCCTTGGATGCAAGTTCACGTAGCTCTAGGCTACTTAGCGTGCGAGGACAAGTTGTCACACCCAAGAGGCGGCTTGTGTTTGGGTGGAGGTTGTTCAAAAATAGTGTTTTGAATTCTACCTGTTCTTCCATGTTGGGTTCGTTACGATGCCCAAAGTATGCCTTGCGCAGGCGACTATAATACAGGCTGGGTGATTCCTTTCGGCCTTGTTTTACTGACCAGGCAGCAAGAAAGCTCATTGCTGATACTGGGCCATCAAATTCACGAGACAATGCGTGACACAGTGCTCGATAATCATTCAAGATGTGGATCGGCTGGCGGTCGATCCAATCACTTACTTCTCGAGTGGACGTCAATTTCATGAGGTAAATCTTGTCTTCCGTTGTTGCCTGTGGGAATCTCCTCAAATGAAAATCAAGGTCTTTGAGGTACACAGAAGTATTATCAGAGCAATCTTGTTTTGGCTGAAATTTCTGAATGTGCTTGGCAATCGTGTCTAACTCTTTTGTAGACATGCCTGGTTGCGCCACATGATGAGGTGAAGAAGCATCTGCTTGTTGAGCAGGAGAAGGAAGGTTGGCAGCAACTGGAGACGCACAAGAAGGCGTGGCGCCTAGCGGGGGTGCCGAAACAAGAAGTGTGCTTCTTGGTGGAAGCACAGAGACAGGTGAGCTTGCTCCTCTCAGTGACACTGCAGAGGGAGGGGGCCCCCGTGTGTGTTGAGCGGCAATTGGAGAAGTGCTTGCCATGGAGCGAGTGGGAACCGGAAGTGGCACAGGTGGCTGAGAAGCAGGTCCAAGATTTGCAGAGGAAGTCTGCAGCACATCAGACAACGTGGCAGCGTCTGAAAAAGGAACGGGTGCGTGCACCACAAGTGGATCAAAATGCAAAGGAGAGTTCACCTGAGACAGGTCCTGAACGGGGACCTCCAAAGCAGTGGTTTGGGACGGTGTCAATGGACACCTGGTGTTACCTTGTGGGACTTGCTGCAATTTCAATTCAGCCTGGGATGACTCGTCATCCCGGCCAGTGTTGAAGGATGGATGCTGCAATCGCCGGAGTTTTTCTTCCATTGCCATCAACTGAGATTTCAAGCGAAACGTCTGCCTTTTTCCTTCAATGCGTTCATTTTTCAAAAGTCTAATCTTTTGAGTTAATTCCGCAATTTCATCATTCGCGAGAGCTAGCAAGTACTTGTCAAATTCATGCTCAGTTTGGAGATCAATCCAATGGGCTTCAGTGGGCTGATTTGATAGTTCTACAATGCATTCTTTTAGCTCACGAATTTCAGATGTGGCATTATGCCAATTTTGTTCATGCGGGCGGGCAGTTTGTGTACTCACTTTGAGTTCCTGTGTCAATTTTGTAACTTGGTTTCCCAAGTCCACGCGGTCAGATTCATGCAACCATGCTTCCAACTCGGTTAGCTTGCTGCTAACTTGGGCGTGAATTTGCTGTTCTGCTGTCAGAACGCTTTTCACTTGTTCGAGTTCATGGTCACTCAATTTCCACCTAGCCACTAAATTCACCATTAGTCGGCTGAGGATTTGTGCCATATCTTCGTGGGTTAACGACCCTTGTTGAGCGTCGCAAACGAGTTGCGCAATGTTGGTGTCAAGAATCTCTGCGCTAGCGCTGGCTGTCGCGTCGGCATAGCCTGGAATGAGATTGTTAGTCACGGTCGCAAGGGCATTTTCCAAAGCATCCATTGTTAAAAGTAGCGTTATGATATCCAAGATATGCGTAAGCTCACTTTACTCAATTTGGAAGGACTAATTGTTAGCCAATTAGACAATGCTGGAAATGCTTAATGCTTAAAGATTGGCTTTTTGGGCTCAATTAGTTGATTCAAACTGTTTTACCAAAATTCTTAAGGCACAGATTAAAGGATGGTATCCAAATATGTTACCAATTATTTTAAATGGCAATGCATTAAATAATTGAGAACCCTCAACAAAGTATTGTGTTAAGCAATTTAGTCTGCTAAATTACTATTAACCACAGCATACATTTGAGGTTACAGGTTTTAGGAAACAAAAGTCTACTAAGGACAGTCACATTAAATTAAAATTGCATTTAATTCAATAGAGGTTTCCAAAAGTGCCTAAAAATTGGGTAAACACTTTTACTACAACGAGAAAAGCTATACACTACTGGTTGAGTGTTGCTTTTAATTAAAACAAAATTAAGTACTTGAAAACGGTGGTTAATTATTTAAACAAACTCTTTGGTTAGTCAATAATTAAAGTTATCAAGCGTTTTAATTTTGTTGGCAAAAGTTCCTCGGCTGCGGTACCGTGAATAGCCACAGGAGGACGCCGTCGGCGTTTAAAACGCAACGAGGCTCCTGTGTGTAGTATAGAGTCGTACTTTTGTTCGATCAATAAAGTTTTATGACTTTACCGCATAGACAAAACAACTCCGTCGCTCGTAAGTGACACAGAATGTGTCTTAAAACGAGTGTTTAAATACCTTGCACAAGTTTTAAAATCGTAGCACTTGGCAAGCAAAGTTGTTAGCAACACGCAGCTAACGTAAACTTTGTCAATGAGTGGCACGTCACCGGAAGTTGCGCGTGCGTGTGTCGCCAGCTGTCAATCTGTCAAACACGTTAAATTCACTCCTTACGGATAATCGCGCGTGTTGTTATGCGCGGCACTGACGCCGAATTATCAAGAAGACACTAATAATTATAATTTAAATAAATCAAGGAGCGGAAACCACGGAAACGTTTTAATTCCCATGGGTTTATATCGCGACTACTACTTACTGTAAAACGTTGTTAATTCATTAAACACGACGGAATTAATGAAGATTAAAAAGTGCAAAACGTACAAAAATATTAACCCTAAACTCAGTGTAAACACTTGGTGAAACAGGAGTAGGAAAAATATTATAATGTAACGTTTAAGAGTGGCGAAGACACGTGATGTTAAATTGTCTTAAATCCAGTAAGAATCATAGATTAGGACGGTACAGTAGTAATTTAAATCCCTCGATTAGTTTCAAATCACGGTAACTTGATTATTTAAATTATAAAGTGCTTTGAATGCGATGTTGAAGAAGGCAGACAGTGGGCTCACGGGGGGGAGGGGGCTGCCATGTGTTCCTCTTCACACGTGAGTTGCTAGAAAGCAGGAGTCAACTATACTAGCTGTAGTTTGGCAGCTGGCCGTGTAGCAATATGAGTATTAAGCAAACAGTACACTTTAGTATTAATCAGATGGAAATCTAATTTCAACAATTTAAGCGAACTGTATAACTAGTTATTCAGTGCTACAATTTGGCAGAGACTGGGCTCTCAGTGGGGGGTCACGTGGTGAGACGTGATCCTCTCTTGGAGGCCACAGCCAAATGAGGAGCGACTTGGAAGTCTGGCCGTTGGGCCCGCCCCTCAAATTAGTTTATTGGTCGACTGGTTTCAAGGGGTGGTTACCTGAATCCCAGTTAAGTTAAGGATACGCCTCCAAAGATGGCGGATCTTAACACGTGTGTTTTACACAAAAGGCTAGCAGTTTTAGCACCATGTGCCCTACGCTAAACCCGACAAAAGGGAGTCAACTTAACACCTTGGGAAGTGTGCTGTGACTCAAATGGTGGTC
The DNA here is from genome assembly GCF_051991245.1 of Festucalex cinctus. Lineage (NCBI taxonomy): Eukaryota > Metazoa > Chordata > Actinopteri > Syngnathiformes > Syngnathidae > Festucalex > Festucalex cinctus. The sequence goes on from NC_135424.1 coordinate 25,471,574, forward strand.
TGAATGCAGAATTTCGTGCACTAGACTATTTCCTCAGCCTAAAGGCTTGTAACGTAATCAGGTAGCTAAGCTGATTGCGCCACGTGAGGTTTGGAATATATTTTTAACCCAATCAGAATTCGTGACGAGTTAGAAAAAACATTCCCAGGCCTAAAAAGTTTTGCATGCAATAAAAAAAAAATGTGATCGTTACTCTTCCACTTTTGTGTGTGTAACATTCACATAGTCGACAAATTCATTCTCTTCTCAATAACTAGTCGTTAGACTGTTATTTAGTGCTTCAAATACACTGCTTTTATACAGCGGATTGGCTCTGGCATAAAGTTTTAGTTAGGTTGCTATGGAAACGAGCTGAAATTTTCCCAGAAGAACACGCTGCACTAAGCTGTTTTTGGATTGTTACATGTGTGTGTTTCACAAAATATGTAACATAAATTGGCCTCACACGGGGCACCATTATGTAAGGGAAATCGGTCCAATTAATTATTAAATCAATAATTGTTAATTATTAAATTAATAATCAATTGGCTCATTAATTGAAGGAGACTCAAACTTAATATTTAAATTAAGTTGAGCTTGCCTGCGGAGCACCACATCTCTTTTTGATAATTTTATCAGGATAACAGATGAGAACCTCGTTGAATCAGTCATTAAAATGAAGGTTGTGCCCTTACTACAATTTTGTGAGTTCTTTGTTCAGCTTAGAGGTCACTATAAATTGATGAAACACACACACAGTAAACCAGGTTTTGAGTTTTGTGCACGTTTATTCTCTAACCTAGGTGGGATAATCTACTTAGAATTTAAAGAAGCAAAACTAACTACTATGATAGGCAATGAAACGAGAACTAAAATAATAAAAATAATCAAAGGAGAAGAAAAGAAGAAAAAAAGAAACGGTCTTAGCCAAGGTGATAGATTTCTTAAATCAAACCAACATGGGACCCACAATCAACCTAGTTTGCACCAATTTGTACTAGGGCAAAGGCCTGCAAAGTTGCACTTACAGATGGGGTTGGTCTGGGAAGCAGGACCCTGGATGGAGACTCGCCAAGCCCGTTTGAAGATAGAATGGAGAAGGTTCAGTTCAGGAGAGGGAGAGAGAGGTCGTCCGGCTGGCCAACTGAACGTCACGGGGTCAACCTGCTGGCTGGGAAGAGGCCCTCTTGGTTGAGGCCTGAGGGTGCTTGGGAAAAGCACCATCCGTTGAGCCTTTGCAGGGACTAAAAGCAGCGTGTTTCGCTGCGCCTGTCGCTGCACGCGATGGCTTCTGTGCGTTGCCGTGTGCTGGAGGTTAAGCTAGCTGGGCTAGCCCTTTGTCTGGCAGCCGCGCCGATGGAGACCAGGAAGGAGCCAAGGAGCAGCGAAGAAGCGGGAGCCAAAGAGCAGCGGAGAAGAGAGAAAGCAGCACGCAGGGAGCGTGCTTTTAAATTGGGAAGGCGGCGGCCTCCACACCAGGGGGGCCGGTTGAGACCACAGTGGAAAGTTACCAGCTGGGGGAGATTTTTGGTAGACTAATCAGATTGAATCTGGATCCCATGTGTGTTAAGATTCTAAGGTCAGAATTCAACCAATGCAACACGTACAATTGAATACCTCAAATAAAATGTTACCTAGCTTACACTGTTAAAACGTGCATACACATGAAAGTTTAGTGGAGAATCTGCCACTGCAATGGAACCTTTTCATGACATTTCATGGAGTCAACATTTCACAAATGGCAAACATAACATTTGATAATTCATTGTTCTGTTGCAAAATAAGAAAGTCAAGTTTCTAAGAAGGCTTTTACTGTTCTGATTTGTGTGTGTGTGCGCGTGCGCGTGTCAATCAGAGCATTTGTGGCTGTTTGTGGGGGATGTTCTTGTGCTCCCCACCCCCCACAGTGGCATGTTCAGGCCACAGGAGCTCAATTCCTTTGGAACTGAGGTTGCAAAAAGTTACAACCGGCCGATAATCGTTACAGTACCAAAAAAAAAAAACTATTTCATTTCTCTAAGAGATGGCAGAAGACCTATAGCTATCGGGTGTGTTCGTAAATACACTGCTAAACGCACTCTTCCCCCTGATCACACTGCTCACATGGTTGTATTAGGTGTCAGGGTGAATTTCTGAATGTATGGAGCCACAACACTGACCATAAGATTTGATATTGTAAAAAAATGTCATTGTGGAAAAAGCTGCACTGACATTGAAACAAGTATTGGCATTGTAAAACAAGTACTGTATTGGTATTGTAAAATGTATTGAAAAATAAAATACAGACATGAAAAAAAACCCGCTATCTTCTTTAAGCGTATTTTTTTTGTATTATTTATTTTTCAAAGGCAATCTGCAGATTTTTTACACTTTTTTTTTCCGAGTGTCACGGGTTTTCAGTTTCACTTCTCTTCTTTTGAGTTTCACTTGTCTTTTTTTTTTTCAGTTTCAACTTATTGGCAGTGTTTTAACTTATTGGCAGTGCAGGGGCGGGGTTGTAGGTGGGGCTTTGACCACGAGAATGCCTTCCAGCTTTTCAGGAGAGGAGAGAGGACAGCGCCCTATGTCGGCTCAAGGCAATACCTGAATTCGCTGTGGCATATATTATGAATATTTAGCTAAAGTGCTAGGTGTTTTACTACAGAAACATTAACACTGACGCCACAAGGTTATATGTCGAAAAAACACAGACTTACAGGCGGTTTAGGAGTTCCTGGTGAACTTTTGAATCCATGAGTCTCCGACTATATGCCACAGCGAATTCGGGTATTGTCTTGAGACGACAGAGGGAGCGCTCTCTCTCCTCTACTGAAAAGCTGTAAGGCGTTCTCGTGATCAACCCCGCCCTCAACCCCGCCCCTCCATGTTAAAACACTGCCAATAAGTTGAAACTGAAAAAAAGAGAAGTGAAACTGAAAACCTGTGACACTCGGAAAAAAAAGTATGTAAAAAAAATCTGCAGATTGGCATTGAAAATCATAATATAAAAAATATACTGAAAGAAAATCACGTTTTTTTTTAATATCTGTATTTTATTTTTCAATACAACCTTTTACAATTCCAATACTTGTTTCGATGTCAATGAGGCTTTTTCCAAAATGACAATTTTTTTTTTTCAGTACCAAATCTTATTGTCAGTGTTGTGGCTTCAAATGAATCCCCCCCTCGCTAAATGACCCTTGTGTGACTCTTTCCAGCCATGGGAGAGACTGATCTATACAGGTTGGCAAACCAAACAGCGAGTGATGGGAAGGAGTGCAGGTTAGGGTAATAAAGGTTGGATGGAAAGTGTGTTGACAGATACCAGTAGTGTGATGGGAAGATGGAAAGAGTACTTTGAAGAGCAGATGGATGAGGAAAATGAGAGAGTACAAAGAGTAGAAGAGATGACTGTGGTGGACCAGGAAGTAGCAAAGATTAGTAAGGATAAAGGGAGAAGGGCATTGAAGAGGGTGAAGAGTGGAAAGACACTCGGTCCTGATGATATACCTGTGGAGGTATGGAAGTGTCTAGGAGAGGTAGCAGTAGAATTTCTGACTGGGTTGTTCAACAGGATCTTAGATAGTGAAAAAATGCCAGAGGAATGGAGGAGAAGTGTGCTGGTGCCTATTTTTAAGAACAAGGGAGGTGTGCAGAATTGTGGCAACTACAGAGGAATAAAGCTGATGAGCCACACGATGAAGCTATAGGAAAGAGTAGTGGAAGCTAGACTGAGGGCAGAGGTGAACATTTGTGAGCAGCAGTATGGTTTCATGCCAAATAAAGAGTACGATAGATGCATTATTTGCTTTGAGGATGTTGATTGAGAAGTACAGAGAAGGTCAGAAGGAGCTGCGCTGTGTCTTTGTAGACCTGGAGAAAGCTTATGACAGGGTGCCCAGAGAGGAACTGTGGTTTTGTATGAGGAAGTCTGGAGTGGCGGAGAAGTATGTTCAAGTGGTGCAGGACATGTATGAGGACTGTAAGACAGTGGTGAGGTGTGCTGTAGGTGTGGCGGAGGAGTTCAAGGTGAAGGTGGGACTACATCAGGGATCAGCTCTGAGCCCCTTCTTGTTCGCAAAGGTAATGGACAGGATGACAGATGAGGTTAGACAGGAATCCCCATGGACTATGATGTTTGCAAATGACATAGTGATCTGTAGTGAAAGCAGGGAACAGGTGGAGGAGAAGCTAGAGGCGTGGAGGTTTGCCCTGGAAAGGAGGGGAATGAAGGTTAGCCGTAGCAAGACAGGAGGCAGAGAGGAAGATGCTGAGGTTCTCTTTGGGAGTGACCAGGATGGATAGGTTCAGGAACGAGTACATCAGAGGGGACAGCACATGTTTGAGGCTTTGGAGATAAAGTCAGAGAGCCCAGAGTGAGATGGTTTGGACATGTTCAGAGGAGAGATAGTTAGTATATTGGCAGAAGGATGCTGAGTTTCCAAATGCCAGGCAGAAGATCGAGAGGAAGACCAAACTGGAGGTTTATGGATGTAGTTAAAGAGGACATGAAGGTAGTTGTTGTGAAAGCAGAGGATGGACAGGGTTTAGGTTAGTTTTGTTCCGATACCGATACTGGTATCGGCAGAGGTGCCGATACTGCATTAAAACAGTGGTATCGGTATCGGTGACTACTCACAAGTAACATGCCGATACCATTAATTCCAACGCTAATATCGGATTTTGAATGCAGCATCTTGTGTCTTGCTCATGCACGACATTCACTGATATGTGACATGTTCACTGCATGCCACTCTAAGATATCCTATTGGCCCTTGAATGCTCTAAACCAATTGGCAGGACAGCTTTTTCATGTTGAGGAAAAAAAAACTTAGGTATCGGTATGGTATCGGTATCGGCCGATACTGCAAAACTGGGTATCGTATCGGTATCGGGAGCCAAAAAACGGTACCGGAACGGAACAACACTAGTTTATGTGGAGGCAACTGAGTCGCTGTGGCGACCCCACAGAAGAAGAGAAGAAGAAAAACATTTAAACACGCTGCCACTGAAGGACAATGAATTTTCAGCAGTTTGTTACTTTAATGTCTCACTGCATCATTTGCACATTTATAGTTGATCAGGATTACTGCACTACTGGACACATATATTGTTTAAGGACTTGCTACACTTTTGTGTTCATATCCTAAATGTAGTATACAGGTATTTGTTATAGTGACTTTTCTGCTATAGTACGAGAGCAGCTCAAACGATCAGAGAACAATTACATGTGTAATTCTACATGATTCTGATTCTGTTCGGTTGCTGTGACACCCAACAGCACAGGGCGGCTTATGTGCATGTGGGAAAGCCCTCTTCCCCATAAAAACAAACAAACAAACAAACAAAAAATAAACTGACAGATATCAGCCAAGGTATTAAACGTAACTACAAACTGCACTGCCATTTCTTACAATTAGTGTATTTTCATCAAAGCAGGTCAGAGCGCTTCTCAGAAAACTGTCAATTGTTTTAAATTGTGGGAAAAAATATGTAAGCATGTGCTGCGCTTAACGTAAGTTCACATAATGCACAAACCTTGAGAGGTCTGTTTTGTACGCTCTTTGGGTTTCTTGCGTAAGTGGAGGCTGCTGCTTTTCTGTATGATATCCTCTAAGACCTCTTCTTTGCTCCCGGTAATTTCATCCTTTTTCAGCCTTCTGGAAAGCTTCAGCCCTGACACACTTTGTCTGTCATGGGATGTTGCTGAGTCAGCTCGAAAGAGCTGGACAAAAAAAAAAAAAGTTAAACACCTATGTAGGAAGTCCGTCAGCCAGTCAGATGGCCAATGTCTGAATACATACCACATACCTTTTCATGGTGTTCCAGGTCAGTGATATCGAGGTTTTCGGTGGTAGATGCTGAGTTCAATCTGTTGTCTTTGTTTTTGATCTTTCCCTCCTTGCCATTATCTGATGAGTTACTTCGTTCCACCAAGGGGTCTTCGTGGTCCCACAAGCCATAACGCTGTATACACATACAGAAAATAAAGATGCATATTTTTGTTTGCTCCTGTGAAAGCAACTCTTGACAAATAGTAGAAACTCCAAAGTCAAAAGCTTAATCATTTCCATAATTTGTGGGGAATTGAGGAATTGCCTCAAAAAGTGGAAAAAATACAGATAAATAAATCCAGATCTGACACCCAAGTTAGAATCAACTGTTGATCTTGCAGTTCATGAGTTATTATCTTCAATGTCAAGTACCATATTTTCCAGCCTATAAGGCTCAATCCCAATATCGCCCCTTACCGTTCATCTCGTCCCTCAGCCCTCGGAATGAGCGTTCACGACGACGAAGTTTCCCAAAGTCTCCGTAAATTGTAAGGGTAGGGTTACAGACAAGGGTCTGCAGGTCACTTTTCACAAAGATAGACGCCGACCTCCATAGGTTCTCCCCTACTAACAGTCACGCCGCCTCGACAACACAGGTGGAAGCAATGGCAGAAGTAATGGCGACACCAGGAAATAAAACGCAGGAGACATATAAATGTAAGTATGTCAGTATTTTTTGAATGTCATAGCAATGATAGTGGTTTTATTGACGATTCTATAATTTGGCAGAAATTGGCACAATTGCATGTTTTGGTAAATGCTCGCTATTGTTGCGTCTGTTACGTCACAACCAACACGTGGCTGCGGTGGCTCGAGGTGACGTAGTGGATCAGATAGAAATTACTATGAATATTTTATATCAATTATTCAATTGATTAATCAACTAATCTGATTCATTTTAATTTTGCAGTAAAGTGTATTAAAACAGCATTTTCCCCTGATTAACGTTTATTAACTAGTGATTGTTTATTTCATACAGTGATCAATAAAATAGATTGATGTACTATGTTACAAGTTCGGTCATTGTTTTCCAATGTAAAAACAGATGTTTGCAAATGTCCCACAGAACATAATAAGTCTTATTTCATCAAGGACTTAAAGTGAATAATTACTGTTATATGCTGATATCAGAGGATTTGATACTCAAGTGCGACATATGTACGTTTTTTTTTCTACCTAATTACATTTTTGGCCCCTCCGTGAGCCAGCACCTTACCGTGGTGGAGGGGTTTGTGTGTCCCAATGATCCTAGGAGCTATGTTGTCTGGGGCTTTATGCCCCTGGCCGGGTCACCCATGGCTTAAAAAGGTCCGAGGTGAGGGACCAGCCTAAGCACAGCTCATAGCACTCCTTATGATTAAAAAGATAAATGAAATTACGTTTCCCTTTCCCAGACGCGGGTCAACGACTTAACTTGTAGACGAGAGGTTAGCACCCTCCGCCTTCGGGTGGGGGGACGGGTCCTAACTGTTTGTGCACATGCACCAAACAGCTGTTCAGAGTACCCACCCTTTTTGGAGTCCTTGGAGGGTGTGCTGGGGACTCCCTCGTTCTGCTGGGGGACTTCAACGCTCATGTGGGCAATGACAGTGACACCTGGTGGGGCATGATTGAACCCGAAAGTTTTTTGTTATTGGACTTCTGTGCTCGTTACAGATTGTCCATAACAAACACCATGTTCAAACATAGGGGTGTCCATATGTGCACTTGGCGCCAGGACACCCTAGGCCGCAGTTCGATGATCGACTTTGTAGTTGTGTTATCGGATTTGTGGACTTATGTTTTGGACACTCAGGTGGAGAGAGGCGCGGAGCTGTCAACTGATCACCACATGGTGGTGTGTTGGCTACGATGGTGGGGAAGATGCGGTCCGACCTGGCAGACCCAAACGTATTGTGAGGGTCTGCTGGGAACGTCAGGCGGAATCCCCTGTCAGAAAGAGTTTCAATGCCCAACTCCGGCAGAACTTCTCCCTTGTCCCGGGGGAGGCGAGGGACATTAAGTGGGCCATGTTGCGCGCCACCATTGTTGAGGCGGCTGATCGGAGCTGCGGTAGTTAGTAGTTGGTGCCTGTCGCGGCGGCAATCCTAGAACCCGCTGGTGGACACCAGCGGCAAGGGATGCTGTCAAGCTGAAGAAGGAGTTTTGTCGGGCCTGTGGGACTTCGTAGGCAGCTGACACGTACCGGCTGGCCAAGCGGAACGTAGCTTTGGCGGTCACTGAGGCAAAAACTCGGACATGGGAGGAGTTCGGCAAGGCCATGGAAAACGACTTCCGGACGGCTTCGAGCAAATTCTGGCCCACCATCCGACGTCTCAGCAGAGGAAAGCAGTGCACCATTAACACTGTGTGCAGTGGAGATGGAGTGCTGCTGACCTCGACTTGGGACGTCATGCGTTGTTGATGGGAATACTTCAAAAACCTCCTCAATTCCACCGACACGTCTTCCTTTGAGTAAGCAGAGTCTGGGGACTCTGAGGCGGGCTCTTCTATCTCTGGGGTCGAAGTCACTGAGATAGTTGGAAATCTCCTCGATGGTAGGGACCCGGGGGTGGATGAGATCCACCTGGAGTTCCTAAAGGCTCTGGATGTTGTGGGACTGTCGTGGTTGACAAGCCTCTACAAAATCGTGTGGACATCGGGACAGTGCCTCTGGATTGGCAGAACGGGTTGGTGGTCCCCCTTTTTAAGAAATCGCCGCCTCTCACACCGGAGGGTGTGTTCCATCTGTAGTGTTCCAACTATAAAGGGATCACACTCCTCAGCCTCCCTGGTAAGGTCTTTTCAGGGGTTCTGGAGAGGAGGGGAGGGTCTGTGGGGAAGTCGAATCTAAGATTCAGGAAGAGCAGTGTGGTTTTCTTCCTGGTCGTTGAACAGTGGACCAGCTCTACACCCTTGGCAAGGTCCTCGATGGTGCATGGGAGTTTGCTCAACTAGTCCACATGTGTTTTGTGGATATGGAGAAGGTGTTCGACCATGTCCCTCTGGAAGTTCTGTGGGGGGTGCTTCAGGAGTACGGGGTACAGAGCCCCCTGATACGGGCTGTTCGATCCCTGTACGACCGGTGTCAGAGTTTGGTCTGCATCGCCGGCAGTAAGTCGGATTCGTTTCCAGTGAGGGTTGGACTACGTCAAGGCAGGCCTTTGTCACCGATTCTGTTCATAACTTATGGACAGAATTTCTAGGTGCAGCCGAGGTATTGAGGGGGTCCGGTTTGGTGGCCTCAGCATTGCATCTCTGCTTTTTGCAGTTGATGTGGTGCTGTTGGCTTCATCAAGCCATGATCTCCAACTCTCACTGGAGCGGTTCGCAGTCGAGTGTGAAGAGGTTGGGATGAAGATCAGCACCTCCAAATCCGAGACCATGGTCCTCGGTCGGAAAAAGGTGTTGTGCCATCTCCGGGTCGGAGATGAAACTCTGTCCGAAGTGGAGGAGTTCAAGTATCTTGGGGTCTTGTTCACAAGTGAGGGCAGGATGGAGCGGGAGATTGACAGGTGGAGCGGTCCAGTGTCCGCAGTGATGCGGACTCTGTATCGGATCGTTGTGGTGAAGAAAGAGGTGAGCCAAAAGGCGAAGCTCTCAATATACCAGTCGATCTACGTGCCGACCTTCACCTATGGTCACAAGCTATGGGTCGTGACCAAAAGAAAAAGATCCTGTGGCCGAAATGACTTTCCTCCGCAGGGTGTCTGGGCTCTCCCTTAGAGATAGGGTGAGAAGCTCGGTCATCCGGGAGGGACTCAGAGTCGAGCCACCGCTCCTCCGCATTGAGAGGAGCCAGCTGAAGTGGCTCAGGCATCTAGTTCGGATGCCTCCTGGACGCCTCCCTGGAGAGGTGTTCCGGGCATGTCCCACTGGCGGGAGGCCCCGGGGACGACCCAGGACACGCTGGAGAGACAATGTCTCTCGGCTGGCCTGGGAACGCCTTGGGATCCCGCCGGTGTTGCTGGTTGGAGAGGCTGGGGAGAGGGAAGTCTGGGTTTCCCTCCTAAAGGGACCTGAACTCGGATTGTCAGGAAGGGGTGGCGCATGGCTGTGATGGATGGACCCAGGTGCAGAGACATGACGGAGAGGGGAAGGTGAGGACTTTATTGTTAACAAATAAGACATAAGAGGATGGGATGAGAGATGAGGGACGAAACTTGGGCAACTTTGTAGAATGTGGAGCCGCTTGGCAGAAAGTGGGGCCGCTTGCCAGAACGTGGAGCCACTTGCCACAATGTGGAGCCACTTGCCAGAACGTTTGGCCACTTGCCAGAATGTGGGGCCACTTGCCAGAACGTGGGTCCACTTGCCAGAACGTGGGGCCACTTGACAACCCGTGGGGCCACTTGACAATTGGCAGACCGGGGGAAGACTTGGCTTGGACGTGGTGGGAGAACTTGGCTTGGACGTGGTGGGAAGACTTGGCTTGGACATGGTGGGAAGACTTGGCTTGGACATGGTGGGAAGACTTGGCTTGGACGTGGTGGATGACTTGGCTTGGACGTGGTGGAAAGACTTGGCTTGGCTTGGACTTTGGTTGACGTTGGGAGACTAGGTTTGCCATGGGGAGACTTGGCTGGACAAAGGGAGACCTGGCTGGGCAAGGGGAGACTTGGCTGGACAAGGGGAGACTTGGCTTGACGTGGGGGACTTGGCTTGACGTGGGGGGATTGGATTGACGAGGGGAGACTTGGCTTCACGTGGGGAGACTTGGCTTGGCAAGGGGAGGTTTGGCTTGTACGACGTGGGGAGACTTGGCTTGGACGACGTGGGGAGACTTGGCTTGGAGAGGGGAACAGCGACGACGACACGACCAGACACGACAAGACAAGACAGAACCTAACGGAACAAAGCTCCCACACAACACAGACTAAAAAACCAACACTAATGAGAAACTAACAAGACACACCTGGGAGACACAATAGGCAGAGGGCACTAATTGGTAACACATACTGGGAAGGGAAGACACGCAGGTGGATATGGTTAACGATAACGAGACAAGGGGAGACCAAACCAGACCATAGATGACTTGAACACCAAAATGTAACAAAAAAACCCAACCCCAGCAAACCGAAATGTGACACGGATAAGCGTCAGAAGTTGGATGCATGGTGTAGGAGCCAATTCCTAGGGCTTACATAGGACACTGTAAGGGAAATTGGTCCAATTAATTATTAAATCAATAATTGTTAATTATTAAATTACTAATCAATTGGCTCATTAATTGAAGGAGACTCAAACTTAATATTTAAATTAAGTTGAGCTTGCCTGCGGAGCACCACATCTCTTTTTGATAATTTTATCAGGATAACAGATGAGAACCTCGTTGAATCAGTCATTAAAATCAAGTTTGTGCCCTTACTACAATTTTGTGAGTTCTTTGTTCAGCTTAGAGGTCACTATAAATCGATGAAACACACACACAGTAAACCAAGTTTTGAGTTTTGTGCACGTTTATTCTCTAACCTAGGTGGGATAATCTACTTAGAATTTAAAGAAGCAAAACTAACTACTATGATAGGAAATGAAACGAGAACTAAAATAATAAAAATAATCAAAGGAGAAGAAAAGAAGAAAAGAGAAACGGTCTTAGCCAAGGTGATGGATTTCTTAAATCAAACCAACATGGGACCCACAATCAACCTAGTTTGCACCAATTTGTACTAGGGCGAAGGCCTGCAAAGTTGGACTTACAGATGGGGTTGGTCTGAGAAGCAGGACCCTGGATGGAGACTCGCCAAGCCCGTTTGAAGAAGGGATGAAGAAGGTTCAGTTCAGAAGAAGAGCAGAATTCGTCCGGCTGGCCAGCTGAGCTTCACGGGGTCAACCTGCTGGCTGGGAAGAGGCCCTTTTTGGTTGAGGCCTCAGGGTGCCTGGAAAGGCACCGTCCGTTTGAGCCTTGTGCAGGGACCAAAAGCAGCGTGTTTCGCCGCGCCTGTCGCAACACGCGATGGCTTCTGTGCGTTGCCGTGTGCTGGAGGTTAAGCTAGCTGGGCTAGCTCTTTGTCTGGCAGCAGGAACAGAAGGGCCAGGGGCCCAAAAAGAGAGGAGCCAAAGAGGGAGCCAAGAGAGCGGGAGCCAAAGAGAGAGAGCAGCAAGCAGGGAGTGTGCTTTTAAATTGGGAGGGCGGCGGCCTCCACACCAGGGGTCCGGTGAGACCAAAGTGGAAAGTTACCAGCTGGGGGAGGGTTTTGGTAGACTAATCAGATTGAATCTGGATCCCATGTTTGTTGAGATTCTAAGGTCAGAATTCAACCAATGCAACACGTACAATTGAATACCTCAAATGAAATGTTACCTAGCTTACGCTGTTAAAACGTGCATACACATGAAAGTTTAGTGGAGAATCTGCCACTGCAATGGAACATTTTCATGACATTTCATGGGGTCAACATTTCACAAATGGCAAACATAACATTTCATAATTAATTGTTATGTTGCAAAATAAGAAAGTCAAGTTTCTAAGAAGGCTTTTACTATTCTGACGTGTGTGTGTGCGTGTGTCAGTCAGAACATGTGTGGCTGTTTGTGGGGGATGTTCTTGTCCTCCCCACCGCCCACGGTGGCATGTCCAGGCCACAGGAGTGGAATTCCTTTGGAACTGAGGTTGCAAAAAGTTACAACCGGCCGATAATCGTTACAACACACTGTCATCAGTGATTATGGGTGTGTTATGTGTAATAGCAACTTCTGTTGAGTGTGCTCCCTCTACAGGTTAAGAGGCCCTTTCCCCTTAAAGGAAGTGCCAACTCTGTCAGCAGGTGGTTTTGATTGGGAAGTGGGAAGCACACAGTCTTTTGACCTCGAACTGAAGATCTGCTTCGAATTGACTTAAGCCATGCGGCTGTTTGAGCAATAAAACAAGATCAACTTCATCTCCACTCATTTTGATGTTCAGTTTTTCAAGCGTCAAGAACAATCAACCCAGCTAAACCCAAGTGCTACACACACAGGATCGAAAACGGTGTAGTCACTACAGATGGATTACACATTTTTGGCCTAGTGCGATTTATACTGGAGCGATTTATAGTCCAGAAAATACGGTAGCTGTAAAGTTCTTACAAGTTTTATGGTCACATGGCTAGGACTGACAAACAGATGAAACCTATTTTTCATTATTTATGTAATTTGAATAAAAAAAAATAAAAAAAAAGATACATTGACTTTCTGAGGAACAATTTCAAGTTATACGAAATAATTTACCATGAGTAGGGATCTATGGAAGAACAGAGCCAGTAGTTGAAGGAGGTCATATCTTATGTAGGTGTCTGTCTTCTCCAGGCCCACGATGCGAGGTGGAAAGAAAGGCTTGTCTTCATTTAACGTCATCTCATAAACGCTGTTCCAGGGAAAAAATCCAAACTGAAAAAGGTATTTTACCACGACCATCACCTGGAGAGAGGCATAGATATTCAGACATATCATTTCATTGTTAATTTACCTTTATAACAGGCCACCACCACACATTAGTAGAAATTGATTCATCATTTTTTAAGTTAACTTGTCTGACTTTGTTCTCTCATCATGTACAATTAGATTTTCTGAGTCGTTTTCGTACATTTCTCAGATTAGAATTGAGAGTCTCAAAACAATTTCTTCATTTTTCACATTTGTGTCACTTGTGCACATCAAAAACGAAGTCTCATTTATTTGAACACGTTTTTGCTCTACATCCACCAATGGTACCAGGGTACTTCCACAATGTTGGGAACTTGAAAACACAGCTAACCATTCAGCACGTGGACGGTTTTTACTTGATTATAATTATTTTACGATCATACGAAAATACATCATTTAAAATAGAAATCATGATTTTTTGATTATTTTGATTAATTGCAATCCTAATATGAATGAGAATTTTTGGCCCAATAGGCAGGAACCTACAGTAAGTAAATTAGTGTTAGTTTTTTATTTATTTATTTATTTATTTATTTATTTATATGCAGCGTTGTCTATCAACAAATTCCAAACACTGAAAACATACATGTAAATCGTGTCCAGGCTCTTGCAATCAATCTTCTATATCTACAAGGTATAACAAGTATAAATTTATCAAATTTTATTTATCACATCAAACTTTATTTATATAGTACCTCTCATACATTAAAATGCAACTCAAGGTGCTGATTGCTGAACAATTAAAACATCCATAATACAATAAAAATAAAAATACCCCCCCCCCCCCCCCCCTCCCACCCCCCAATAGCCCCACGATCATACCCACAAACACACAAACGCAAACCACAACATGGTGGGGCACAGAAGAACCCTATGAGGAAAGGCACCAAGGAGGAGCTCATCCACACTGAGAGGGATGACGGCCAATCACCACAGGGAGCACTGTCATCGCAGAGACCGACGGCCCAGATTGACCACGGCGGGGCCAAGAGACGACCACCCGCCCGCAGGAGAAGACCAGCCATCTCTCCCAGTGCGGAGGATCCCCCATGAGGAAACACTGGAGCTAAAAACTTAGTAAGTACCAAGTAAAAATATTTAAAAACTAAAACAAAACAGTTAAACACTAGAAGAAAACCGAATAAAAGGCTAAAACCAATCTGAAAGACAATATTAATTAAAAATAAATAAATAAAAGTGCAACATCGCAGCGGCTCAGCATAGAGGAAGGCGGCGTGGAAAAACATATTGCTGCTCCGGTCAACGTGTAAATTTAGATGTATAGTCCTTTGCAATCACAATATTACAGGGGACACCTGTTGAATGATAGTTCATTAATTCATTTCATTTAAGTGCAATCCTGCGACGGAGAAGCACACTTGATTGAAGATAAAATACAAAACACAACAGGTATGAGAAATAAATGGAGCGCAATACTGCTCCAATCTGAGCGCATATGACTACGTCTGGTAATGTTGCAAATGTAAGGAGGGATTAAGTTGTGCATGTAAATGATGGACTGTGATGTGAAACTACACTGCTCAAAAAGTTACCTGTATGGAAATGCCGGCAGATATGCGCGGTCTGATAACATTCTCGAGATTAACATTTAATTCCCTGCGCAATAAAGCGGCACCTTCGTCAAGACTCAAAAGGACATGCCATGTTCGTGACAAAAGGCGCTATAGACTACAGGCGTATTTACGCAAAAAGTCGCCGCAGCTGACTGAATGAATGAGGAAATGAATTGTTGTATGTGTGTCTGAAAGGGGGTGTAAACCTCGAGGTTCCTTGCGGAAAACCTGCTACCGACCAGGTTAGGACAGACCATGTTGTTATGGTAACTGACCGACCGCTTAAATGACCTCTTTTTATGAAACAGGCGAGAGTCCGCTCTAGAAGAAGACTCTGGACAAACTGCTGGATATTATGGACACCCTCTGCACACTGTCGTCAGCATTCAGAGGAGCCTGTTCAGTAGTAGGCTGACGCTCCCCAAGTGCCGGACCAACAGACTAAAGCAGGGATGGGCAATCTCGGTCCTCGAGGGCCGGTGTCCCTGCAGGTTTTTGAGGTTTCCGTTTTCCAACACAAGCTGATTCCAATCAACGAGATCGTTATCCCTCTTATGCAGAGCTTGCTGATGAGCTGATCATATATCAGCTGTGTTGGAAAACGGAAGCCTCAAAAACCTGCAGGGACACCGGCCCTCGAGGACCGAGATTGCCCATCCCTGGACTAAAGAACTCTTTTGTCCTCGTGAGCCCCTATCCAGCCTTTTTTCCATCTTTCTCTCCACTAACACACCTGATTCATGATCGGGATCGTTATCAGGCTTCTGCAAAGTTTGCTGATTAGCTAATCATTAGATTCAGCTGTGCTGAAGGACGGCGACATGGAAAACAGGCTGGATAGGGGCTCTCCGAACTTGGAAACCCCTGGTCGAGCATGACTAGCCCGCCGAGTTTGACCCTCCTCGCTAGGCTCACGAATATTAATTAAGTATGGTGACGTCTATCGTGCGATTCCCTATTGCAGTAATCTAAGCAACAGGAAATAAAAGCATGCGTCAGCACCTCCGTGTTGGCCTGCGAGAGAAATGGGTGGACTCTGACTATATTCTTAAAATGATTAAAAAAACAAAAGAACAAAAAAACAAATCGGCTACATTTTTAATATGAGGAATAAAAGTAAGCTCAGAGTCAAAAATGACGCCCCAGTTCTTCACACTGCGAGAGTTTAATTAAAATCTTGTACTTTTGCTAAAAGTTTCTGTCAGGTCTCCTGACTCTGCCCCTTCAGGCTGCATTCGAGGATGGTCGGAAGTCGGAAATATCCGAGTCTGACCTCAAAGCGTTCGAGGTGAACGTAAACAACCAAAATAGCGGACCTCCAGAAAACTTAGCTTTTTGCAATTTTGCTTCATTTATTGTTTTAATCTTATTTCATAAGCATTCCATACAGTTAAGTAGTTTACCGTATAATTTTATGCAGGGACATAGCGGCAATATTGTACAGTACGTTGCGTTACATGAAGTTATGTTGAATATTTATGAATGAAAAAAGCTATCTAGTTTTATACTTGAATAAATTGTGTTTTGCCATTCAAAGTGACGCCACATTGTAGTCCGCCTGTGAAGTCGGGGTCCTTTTTTTCTTCCGACTTGGCAAGTGGAAATTCCGAGTTCAAGGGGGCGTTCCCGTACACACTTCTTGGTTTGAACTCGGAAAAGTCCGACTTCCGACCATCCTCGAATGCAGCATCAGCCCCGCCTGTGTGCGTGTGGATGTGTCCTTCTGCAGGATTGGAGCAATGAATGGTGTTGGGGCCAGGTGCAAGTAATCACCTTCATCAGTGCTCATCAGTTCATCAGCTGGTCCCCAACTCCACCTCGTTGCCAGATCAAAACACTCCATCAACAGTTGGCGCTTCTAGCTAATTAGCGCTATTTTTGCCAAGTGTTAATTGCCTCTGATTTTGCCTGCCTCGACTCCCTGTATTTCTGGAACCTGCTCGTTGACCAGCAACTCTCTCTTTGGACCGCTGCCTTCACCATCGCCTTCAGTTTAAAGGGATACTGTTGTGATTGTGCTCTCAGGCTGTGTTTTTGTTTTTTTTTCTATTAGCCTCTGATTGAGGGATGGGGCGTGTCCTCCTGCGCCGCACCTGTTTCCCATCCTCAATCAAGCCTTCATAAGGACTGTGACTGCCGACACTTCTCGTTGGAGTATTGATCTTGCTACGCCTTCGCTTTGTGCATTATTCTGACCTTGTGTGAATTCTTTTGATCATATAGCCTCGTCTCTTGTTTCTAGTTATCTTTGTGAGTCCTTTTGATTCATAGTTTTCTGTTGTTTCCTCAGCTTTTATGCTTGAGTGTTTGTTATTCTCGCATTGAGCCGTTTCTGCTCCGTAGTTTTATGTTTCCTCAGCTTTATCCTTGAGAATTGTTATTCACATGTTTTCTACGTCATCTTTAGTTATCCGCTTTGTATAGCGTGTTTTGTGTTTAGTTTTGTTTATTCGCGGTTTTGTCGCCCTCGGGTATATTTTTTGTTACTATCTTCCTTGCAGCTTTTGCAAGCGTTTTCTGTTAACTGTTTTTCTCCTGGCTTCGTCCAGCGCTTTTTGTTCCTACCCTTGTAAAATTAATCATTCAATTGTCTCTCTGTGTTCTGCATTTTCGGATCCGCCTTCCGGTTCCACCGGAACCCCTAACATAATACTCCGACCATGGATCCCGCAGAACACAAAGAGGTCCGACACGCCCTGGCTAGTCAGGGACTCTGGGTGAGCCAACAGGAATCCAACATCTCGGAACTCCAGGGATTTGTTTCCTTGTTGGGTCGTCGGCTGGAGGAGTTGGCAACCCGGATGGAGCGGATACCGGCGGGGGGCGGTTCTGAGCCAGAGGTGCCCGCGGCGCGCATGCCGCCGGCCCCGTCCGCTTCATTCTGGGCGCCGGTTCTTTACCTCCCTGCACGTTACGATGGTGAGCCCGCTGATTGTGACCCGTTTTTATACCACTGCTCGATCATCTTTGATCAGCAACCTCAGACCTATCCTAGCGATAGTGCTAAGGTTGCATTTATGATGACTCTCCTGACTGGTTGGGCAGCAGCATGGGCGATGGCAATTAGCAAGTCTCGGCCGGATCTCCGGTCATTGTGTTCGGATTTTGTTTCTGAGTCCTGACGCGCTTTTGATCATCCCGTTCGGGGGCGCGAGGCAGGGAGTCGGCACCGTGGCCGACTATTCTATTTATTTCCGCACGCTTGCCTCGGAGAGTAGCTTTAATGAGCCAGCTCTTTGTTGTATTTTTCGTCGTGGACTCAGCTCTAAAGTCAAGGATGAACTTTCGCTTCGTGATGACACGAACAGTGTGGAGGAGCTTATCTCTCTTGCTATTCGGTTGGAGAATCGCCTCCGTGAGAGGAGCCGAGCTCTCCACACGCCCTGCTGCGTCAGCGTCGCCTGGGCTTCCCGTTCTGGCTCCGGGAGACTGAGGAGAGGAGCCAATGCAGATTGGCGGAGGTCGCCGAATGCCTGAGGAACGTGCACGCCGCCTGAGGACTGGTGCGTGCCTCTACTGCGGTCAGCTCAACCACCGCGTGGCTACCTGTCCGTTGCTGACTCGACGCCGCGTCACGCCCAGGGCCAGAATGGGACATCGCCAGGCCCAAGAGACTCTGCCCACCCCTGCCTCCAACCCCAAGGAACCGCGTGAGTACTGCGGGTCAGTTTTGCCTGACGCCCAGGCTGACCAGCTGGAAATTAGAAGGCTCGAATTAGCGGGGGAGGTTTCTTTTGGAACCGTGCGGAACGGGGTGGTGGCTTTGGTCGACTAGGGGGCAGACGACAACTTTGTCGACCCCGGAGTGCTCAAAGCTTTAGGCTACGAGCCTATACCGTTACCCAAGGAACGGCGGGTGTACAGTCTGGACGGACGCCTCCTGGGGGTGGTAACTCACTTGACTGACCCGCTTACCCTACGCCTCCTGGGGAATCACGTAGAGACCTTGGGTCTCTTAGTTATGCCCTCTAGCTCGGCACCACTCGCTTTGGGGTTGCCTTGGCTTAAACTCCACAACCCAGATATTAACTGGACGGTGCCCGTTTTAGAAAATTGGAGTGTGTTTTGTTATGGGCAGTGTCTACGGTCTGCTGAGGGGGGCCTCCTTCCACATCCTGCTCATCAGGAGGAAGAGGAGGAAATTTTCCTGGAATATGTTCCCCAGGAGTACCATGATCTCTGTCAGGATTTTAGTAAATATAGAGCTAAATCCCTGCCACCACACCGCCCATACGACTGCGCGATTGATTTAGTTCCGAACGCTCCCCTACCGAGCTCACGCCTTTTCCCGGTTAGCAAGTAGCTCTCAGGGAGTATATCTCCGAGTCCCTTGCTGCCAGACTGATCCGTCCGTCCTCCTCTCCATTGGGTACGGGGTTTTTCTTCGTTGATAAGAAGGATAAGTCGCTTCGCCCGTGTATCGATTATCGGGGTCTTAACGATATAACTGTTAAGAATAAGTACCCGCTACCCCTTCTTGACTCTGCTTTCGCGTCTCTACAAAAGGCTAAGATCTTCTCCAAACTCGATCTTTGTAGCGCCTACCACCTGGTTCCTATCCGTGAGGGGGATGAGTGGAAGACAGCTTTTAAGACCCCATTAGGGCACTTTGAACATCTTGTGATGCTGTTCAGGTTAACCAACACACCAGCCGTATTCCAAAACCTGGTTAACGACGTCCTACGGGACATGCTGAATGTGTTTTGTTTTGTGTACCTTGATGACATTCTGATTTTTTCTCGTAACATTGAGGAACATTGTATGCATGTGAGGAGGTTCTTCAACTTGCTAATAGACTGTATGTTAAAGCTGAGAAATGCGAATTTCACTCTTCCTCAGTGAAATTCTTGGGGTATGTGGTGGAGGATGGCCAGATTAGGGCAGATGATGAAAAGATCCGCACGATTCAGGAATGGCCTCGTCCCTCCAGTCGCAAACAGCTTCAGAGATTTTTGGGGTTTGCAAATTTTTACCGGCGTTTTATAAGGAATTATAGCCAACTGGTTAGACTGCTTACTAGGCTAACCTCCGCCTAGCTTCGTTACTGTTGGTCTGCCGATGCCGAATCCGCGTTTGTGGCTCTCAAGCGAGCATTTACGTGTCCTCCTGTGTTGCGTCACCCTGACCCTCTTCTCCCTTTTGTGGTCAAGGTGGACGTATCTGATTCAGGAGTGGGGGCCGTCCTGTCTCAGCGGTCGTTGGTCGACGGGGTACTCCACCCCTGTGCCTTCTACTCCCGCCGCCTCACCCCAGCTGAGGTCAACTACGACGTCGGGAACAGGGAACTCCTCGCTATCGTCACCGCATTACAAGAATGGAGCCACTGGCTTGAGGGCACCTCGGAGCCGTTTGTGGTCTACACGGATCACCGCAAACTGGAATACCTCCGTGCTGTCAAACGCATGAATCCCCGGCAAGCCAGGTGGGCGTTGATGTTCACCCGATACAACTTCACCATTTCCTACAGACATGGAACCAAGAACAAGAAACCGGATGCACTCTCCCGCATCCACGACCCAGACCAAGCAGCCACTGGTCCCGAGCCCATCCTTCCCGACCATCGATTCGTGGGGGCGCTCCAATGGGAGATTGAGAACCGGGGCATGGACTCATTGCGAGGAAGGCAAGTGCCGGCTGAATGCCCCGCTGGGCGGTTGATTTTGCCTGAGGCTATACGCCCAGAGGCCAAGTGGGGTCACGAGTCACGTGTGGCCTGCCACCCAGGAATCTCCCGGACTACAGACTTTGTTGCACGGCAGTTTTGGTGGCCGGAGCTGCGCCAAGACGTGGCGGACTTTGTTCGTGCTTGCACCGCCTGTGCTTGTGGGAAAGCCTCTCACCAGTTTCCCGCCGGTCTTCTTCTCCCTCTGCCGCTGCCTGCTCGTCCCTGGTCCCACATTGCCCTGGACTTCGTTACTGGTCTTCTTGTCTCTCGTGGTTCCTCGGTCATCCTGGCTATTGTGGACCGCTTTTCCAAGTCGGCCCACTTTGTGGCCCTGGCCAAGCTTCCCTCTGCCCTGGAGACTGCTCAGCTGCTGGTCAAACACGTTGTTCACCTTCACGGCATCCCGCAAGACATTGTGTCTGACCGAGGACCCCAATTCATCTCCCAAGTTTGGAAGAGGTTCTGCAAGGCATTGGGAGCTATTGCTAGTCTTTCTTCTGGTTATCACCCGCAATCTAACGGCCAGACTGAAAGAACTAACCAGGACCTTGAAGCTGCTTTGCGGTGTGTGTGTCAATTTCAGCCCAACACGTGGGTCACCTACCTTCCCTGGATCGAGTATGCGCACAATACCTTGGTGTCTTCAGCCACCGGTCAGTCACCCTTCTTCGTGGCCAACGGTTTCCAGCCGCTCTTGTTTCCGTCCCAGGAGGGACCAGTAGACGTTCCCTCAGTCCAGCACCACTTGAGGAGGACCCATCGGGTATGGCGGGAAGCCAGAGCCGCTCTCTCGCAGACCGCAGAGCGAAACCATCAGGTGGCGGATCGATGCCGTCGTCCGGCTCCCTCCTACCAACCAGGTGACAAAGTCTGGTTGTCCTCCAGGGATCTTCGTTTGGCTGGTGGATCCAAGAAACTGGGTCCTCGTTTCCTTGGGCCGTTCGAGGTTGAACGGGTCATCAATCCTGTCTCTGTGCGGCTACGTCTTCCAGCGTCAATGAAGGTACATCCCGTCTTCCACGTCTCTCTCATTAAGCCAGTGTCTTCCAGCCCTCTGAACCCTCCTGGACCTCCTCCTCCTGCTCCCCGCAACATTGATGGCGATCCTGTCTACACGGTCCGTTGCATCCTGGACTCGAGGAAGCGGGGCAGGGGTGTGCAGTACCTCGTCGACTGGGAGGGTTATGGCCCTGAGGAGGGGCAATGGGTCCCCCGCTCCTGGATCCGTCACTCATCCACGACTTCCATGCAGCTCATCCCTCAAAACCAGGTGGTCCGCCAGTGGTCGTCCGTTGAGGGTGTGTATGTGTGTGTGTGTGTGGGGGGGGGGGGGGGGGGGGGGGGGGGGGGTTTACTGTTGTGATTATGCTCTCAGGCTGTGTTTTTTTTTTTTTTTCTATTAGCCTCTGATTGAGGGATGGGGCGTGTCCTCCTGCGCCGCACGTTTTCCATCCTCAATCAAGCCTTCATAAGGACTGTGACTGCCGACACTCCTCGTCGTATTGACTTTGCTACGCCTTCGCTTTGTGCATTATTCTGGCCTCGTGTGAATTCTTTTGATCATATACCCTCTTCTCTTGTTTCTAGTTATCTTCGTGAGTCCTTTTGATTCATAGTTTTCTGTTGTTTCCTCAGCTTTTATGCTTGAGTGTTTGTTATTCTCGCTTTGAGCCGTTTCTGCTCCGTAGTTTTGTTTCCTCAGCTTTATGCTTGAGAATTGTTATTCACGTGTTTTCTACGTCATCTTTAGTTATCCACTTTGTATAGCGTGTTTTGTGTTTAGTTTTGTTTATTCGCGTACACGGTTTTGTAGCCCTCGGTTATATTTTTTTGTTACTATCTTCCTTGCAGCTTTTGCAAGCGTTTTCTGTTAACTGTTTTTCTCCTGCCTTCGTCCAGCGCTTTTTGTTCCTACCCTTGTAAAATAAATCATTCAATTGTCTCTCTGTGTTCTGCATTTTCTGAAAATTACATCACAAGGGCTCAGGTAACCAATCACAGATCACCTGTTTTCTAGGTTTAGTCATGTGACATTCACAAGCTGAGCTGTGATTGGTTACCTGAGCCCTTGTGATATCATTTTCAGTCGACAGCAAGTTGTAAAATGTGCTTTTAAAGGTAGTAATTGTACATAAAAAATAATGAAAATGTGAAATTTATTATCGGCAAAATATTAATGTTTGACTGCCAAAAATGGCTAAATAAGTAAAGTATCCCTTTAATAAATCTTCATCACCCCATCCACCTGTTTCTCTCCCCTCTCTGCATTTGGGTCGTCCCAACCAGAATCGTAAGTTTCTCTCTCTGACCTTCAGGACCGATGACTAAAACCTCTGTTTTGTCCTGCTTGAGCTGCAGGAAATTTTCTGATATCCATGACAATATCTAAATGACAATTTAAAAGGGTATCAATAGTTTTCAGAAAAATTGTAGCCGCAGTTTACATATGAACATCCCTACTGACTATATGATAAAACAAGTTAATTCGTTATCTTGTCTGAGCACAATGACACAAAGAATTACTACAAAACAACTGCATAAAAAAAACAAATATTTCTGATGGCATTGACAGTAACAGATGTTGACATCAGAGATGTATAAAGGATTTTCAGAAGAAGACTGGCATTTGCAGGGGATCCATGATGTTTTGCCATTGTACAAATTGTTTTAATGTTTTGCAAATTTTGAAGACGATTTGAAAAATGTACCAAAGCGAATGAGAAAACCTGAAATAATGGGCAGACGGACAGCTAGATAGATGGATGGATAGAGAGTGAGGGAGAGACAAGGTGAGAGAGGTAGGTAGATAGATAGATAGATAGATAGATAGATAGATAGATAGATAGGACAAGATAAAACAAATTAGACAGCCTTCATGACCTACCTCTGTGTAGACAATGGCAGTCATCCAAAATTTTTTGGTTGGTCTTGGGACAGTCAACATAGCCCATAGAAAGACCATAATCGGTAATACCAATGATATCACAGAGGCACTGACCACATTATTCAATATTATGATGAGATAACAAACTAGCTCAGAGTTGGCGGCCAGCAGACTGTGTGTGGCAAACAGGAGCTTCAACATGCGGTTGCGGTTGTTGTAGAACGTTGTGCTCTCTTCTAGTTCTTCAATAAAGAAGTGCCTAGGGAGGCAAAGTAGAATGTCACAAAGAGGTCTGTTAGTCATTGTCATCATCCAGTCAACTACAAATATAAAACTGGAAGAAAAAAAAAAAAAAACAGTTCGCAGCGAAGCTGTGCGACTGACATAAATGATCACAAAAGTATGAGACTGACTTGAAAATTATGGTGAAGAGGGGTGGGGTTCTAAGTACAATCAGAACTAATCTGCTCTCATGATTCTTGGAGTAGAAAACAGCCAGGTATGAAAGGGAAACATAAAACGAAATCCCAAAAATATTTAATATTTTTGGTGGAACACTTGGGCTGTCACACATGGGCTGTGTCCCGCACTATATAGTGGCCTATTATATACAATGTTGGACATGTTACCCTAAACAAGTAATTAGTTATAGTTACAAATTACTTATTATAAAAAATAATTCACTTAGAAACGGAGTTACTGCTTTGTAAAAGTAAGTAGTTACTCAACAAAGTAACTAAAGTAACTATGATATTTTTCTGTTGTCTGTGTTTCTGACAGCTTTCAGC
Organism: Festucalex cinctus; assembly: GCF_051991245.1. Taxonomy (NCBI): domain Eukaryota; kingdom Metazoa; phylum Chordata; class Actinopteri; order Syngnathiformes; family Syngnathidae; genus Festucalex; species Festucalex cinctus. The sequence goes on from NC_135424.1 coordinate 25,495,660, forward strand.
ATTCAGCTTTTAGCATACCAGCTTTCAGCATTCCCACGCAAATGCTCCAGAAATATGTAAGTAACATGCCGATACCAATAATTCCAACGCTAATATAGGACTTTGGATGCAGCATCTTGTGACTTGCTCGTGCACAACATTCACTGATATGTGACATGTTGACTGCAGGCCGATCTAAGCTATCCTATTAGCTCTTGAATGCTCTGAACCAATGGCAGGACAGCTTTTTCATGTTGAGAAAAAAAACAACCTTAGGTATCGGTATGGTATCAGTATTGGCCGATACTGCAAAACTGGGTATCGGAATCGGGGCCAAAAACGGTATCAGAACAACACTAATCAGAAGTTTGAATTGCATTCTGTAGTGCAACAAAATCGAACTAACATATATGAAATATGGATGCATGTAAGGCTGGGGAAAAAAGTCGACCAAGGTCGACTTTAAATATTGGTCAACTGGAAAAATGTAAGTCGACACGGAACCATGTTTGCGCTGTTGCCGTCCATGTTTCACACAGACCTTTTATGCCAATGCGCAGAGTGGGATGGAGGCGGACAGAATAAAAAATGACTCCTGTTTGGTTGGTCTGATTGGTTGTTTGAATTTGGAGGTGTGTTGCACAGCCGCCATTAGCCTAATGCCGATGTCAGACTACGCGATTTTTTTGTCTTACACGACAGTTGCGCTGTCACATTACCCGACAAATTCGCTCCATGTCGTGGATGGGGCGTGTCACACTACACGTCTGAACGCGACAAGACACCAGCCGATCATCGCATGTTGTCTTGCCAAGAGAGACGCGTCGGCACTGTTTGTTTGGGAGGTGGAGCGAGCAAAAAAAAAAACAGAGGCATGGACGGGAAGTGTTTGCGTGAATGGAGCATGCATGGGACAAGTGTGATGTGAGCGCATTGATTGCGCTCCCTGCTCCGCAATAGTGTTTAAAATCTGATTTAGTAGCCAACACTGTATTTTAATTTATTTAGGCCTATATGCGCCGGGGCAATATAGCCGATTTTGTTCATTAATTTGCGGGATGACATCTTGTTTTATTATTTTAACAAACACTGAAATATTATATTGTTTGAGTATTTTTTACTGCTTCATTTATTCATATTTGACTTGTTTTAGTACGGTGCATTGGATAGTACGTCACTCACTCCAAGGGGGGTGGGGTGGGGTGGGGGGGGGGGGGGGACTTTCAAGTGAGAGCGGGTGACAAGGTGGCGAGGCCTGGCCCGACAATATCAATCAATCAATCAACTTTATTTATGTAGCACCTTTCATACATTTAAAATGCAACTGAAAGTGCTGGACATCCATAATACAATAAAATAAAAGAAAGAAAAAGCCCCCCCCTCATCCCCATGATCGTACCCACAGACACACCCAAAACCCAACAAACACATGAAAACCACAACATGGCGGGGCACAGAAGTACCCTGTAAGGAAAGGCACCCAGGAGGAGTTCTTCCACAGTGAGATGGATGAAGACCAAGCATCCCTCTCACAATACACGGCTTAATATTGCAATATAATAGATACATGTATCAGATATGGTGAGGATAAGGGAACATTGTTCCACTGTATTTGGAGCTGTCCCAAAATACAGGAATTCTGGAGGGAAGTCAGGACAATGATTGAATCAATTTTGCATATGAATATGGGACTGGAGCCCAAACTTTTTCTGCTTGGCCTCTACCCAGCTAAGCATAGACTAAATAAATTCCAGCGAATGTTTGTGGATATTGGTCGACTACAGGCAAAGAGAGTGATAGCGCTATCATGGAGGTCGGTTTACCGAGACCAAGGATTATGAAACTGTAAACTACACACTACCGCGAGATGCTGTGACTATCGCGGGACCGGTAGCGAGACTGGGAAAATCTAACATGGCGGCGTCCTGCTGCTAAAATAGAATTAGCTTTATATTTCTTATTAAACCCGAATTTAATGATCAGATAAATTCGATTTTTTTTCTTTTCTAAGAAAGATCGGAAATATTATCCAGTGTGGACGACCTCGAACGCTTTATTGACGATTATTTTTATAGCTGCGCGATGGATGATCTGGCGGCTAGTCGTGATAATCCTTCGAAAAAAAGGAAAAATGACTCGTCAACAGACACGGACGATTTAGTAACCGCCGACGTATCGGTGAGTATGCTGGATTCCATAAATAAAAAACTTGACGTCCTCTGTCTTATCCGCGAGGACGTCAAAGAATTAAAGGCAAGTTTGGAATTCGTTAGCCAACAGGTAAGCGATCTCCAACGAGATAATTCCGAGCTACGCTCCTCTCTCGTCGCTGTCACAGCCGAGTTGGAGACGATTAAAAAGGAAAACAAAATGCTAAAGGAAACGGTCTTAGATCTTCAATCCCGTAGTATGCGGGAAAATCTAATATTTTCAGGTATATCCGAAAATACCCCAGATAATCCAGAGGGCGAGATAAAAAAATTTATGACATTATCGCTAAAGATCCCTCAGGAGACGGTAAATAATATCTCTTTTCACCGTGTACACCGGCTCGGAGCTCGTAAGGGCAATAAGCCCCGTCCTATTATTGCTAAGTTCGAACATTTTAAACATAAAGAATTGGTAAAAAGTAAAGGACGGGAGCTCAAAGGGACATCTTTCGGGATGAATGATCAATTCCCAAGAGAGATAAACGAGCGGCGAAAAGTACTGTTTCCTATAATGAAACAAAATAGACAGGAGGGTAAACGGACTTCGATGGTCGTTGATAAATTATATATCGACGGCCAGCTATTCCGAAACCCAACCTCGACCCCTTGGCTGTTCTAACTGATAATTGGTAGAGCCGAGTATTGTGTGATTATTTGACGTATGTATATGTATGTGTATGTATATGTGTATATATGTATATATATGTATATGTATGTATATGTGTATGAATATGTATGTATATGTATGGATAATGGGTTACGAAACTGAGAATATGAATTTATATCATGTATAGGCTATAATAATAATAATAATGATAATAATAATAATAATATAAAAATATATTCTTAAAAAAATAAAAATAATAATAATAATAAAAATAATAATCTCGCTTAGGTCACTATTTACTGGTGTATTGTTATGTTGAATCCCCCACAGATTTCCTTCACACTCACTTCCCCCCTCGTTTCTTCACTATTATACTTATCTACTTGCTATCTCTCTCTTTATATAAATTATATAAATTGCCTAATTACTCTTTTGCTATCCTACAATATGTTAATATTAATAAGCAGCTTATATAGATGTATACATAAGACTGAGTCTATATTGCTCGTATGCAGAAATTAGTTCTGGTCTCCTGGAATGTGTGTGGCGCTCGCTCCCAGGCAAAAAGAATAAAAATTTTAGACCATCTCTCAAAATTTAAGGCAGATATTTGTCTCCTACAAGAAACCCACTTACAAAAATCAGAAGAAAAATTATTTATAGATAAAAATTTTAGTCAAGTTTACTCTGCCTCCTATAATAGTAGACAAAGAGGTGTCTCTATACTTATACATAAGAATTTATTCTTTACTCTAAATAATATAGTAACAGATTTAGAGGGCCGATATATTATTATCCAGGTAACTATATTTAATAAAGTATATACAATTGGTAATTTATATGCCCCAAATAATGATGACCCGGATTTTTTCCACGAATTTTTCTCTCGGTTACTCGATTTAGCAACAAATTCTACTATTATTATTGGAGGTGATTTTAACACGGTCTTAAACCCGTTAATAGATCGTTCTAATAATAAGATATATACAAGGCGATTACGATCCGCTAAAGTAATAGATGAATATATGGAGGATTTTGGCCTCAGCGATGGCTGGAGACTTCAAAACCCAACTAAGAAGGAATTTACTTTCTTCTCTGCGGTGCACCGATCATTCTCAAGAATTGATTTTTTCCTTAAATATAATTCTATTGTTGATAAAACTGCTATAAAAATACATTCTATAATTATAAGTGATCATGCACCAGTCTCTCTCACTCTACAAATTGACTCTACCTTTAAACTTCCCCCGATATGGCGTTTTAACATCTCATTACTGAAAGACGTAGAGTTTGATAAAATTATTAGAAGGGAGTGGGCAGATTTTTTGGAAATAAATGACTCTCCAAATATATCTCCATCTCTTCTCTGGGAAGCAGGAAAAGCGGTAATTAGAGGGAAAATTATATCATATTCAACTTATAAAAAGAAACAGGATCAAAAATTAGAAAAATACCTGGAAGATAAAATTAAACAACTAACGGATGAATATGCATTAAACCAAAATAATCAAATATGGATAGAACTACAGAATATAAAAATACAGTTAGATAACATGTTATCTAAAAAGACAGAGTTTATAATACAACAGTTGAGATATAATAATTTTGAACATAATAATAAATCAGGTAAATTCCTGGCAAATCAACTTCAACGGAATCGGGAAAAATCTCTTATAACGGCTATTAAAGATATAAATGGTGAATGCACACAATCACCAAAAGAAATTAACCATATTTTTTATAACTATTATCGAAATCTATACTCAGAAATTAATAGACCTAACCCTGAACATATTGAGGTATTCCTAAATAGCTTAAATATACCTCAGTTATCTATTGAACATAAAGATATTCTAGATGCCCCGCTTACTATAGATGAGTTGTATCGTGCTTTAGACAGTATGCCTAATGGCAGAGCACCTGGTCCAGACGGCTATCCGGCTATATTTTTTAAACATTTCTGGTTAATGTTTGCTCCATTATTTCTAAGAGTAGTAACTGAAATTAAAAGTAAGGGTGATATACGTCAAGATATGAATATAGCAGCAATTAAACTTTTATTAAAGCCAGAAAAAGACCCCACCCTCCCGTCAAGTTACCGACCGATATCACTAATTAATACCGATATTAAAATTATCGCTAAGGCCTTGGCATCTCGACTAGAGACAGTAATCTCGACAATTATTCATAGCGATCAAACAGGTTTTATTAAAGGTCGTCATTCTACTAATAATATTAGGAGGCTCTTTAACTTGATTAGTATGTCACAGCGGTATGATAAAAAGGCAGTTGTTATTTCGCTGGATGCAGAAAAAGCCTTCGATAAAGTTAACTGGTCCTTCCTCTTTGCTGTCTTAAATAAATTCGGCTTCGGGGAGTCATTCATTCAATGGGTCTCAATATTATATGATTCTCCTAAAGCTACAGTTACTACCAATGGGATTACATCACAGAGTTTTACTCTACAAAGGGGAACAAGACAAGGGTGCCCAATGTCTCCTTTATTATTTGCTATATTTATTGAGCCGCTTGCATTAGCTATACGTCAGGATAGACGGATCCAAGGAATCCACTCCGGGACAATAGAACATAAAATTAATCTATATGCCGATGATATACTACTCTATTTAGAAGAACCTGCTATCTCGCTAGGGGAAGCATTTAACCTAATAACTAAATTCTCTCACTTATCAGATTACTCTATTAACTGGACAAAATCAACATTATTACCTATCACAGAAAATTCATGGAATCCTACAAGTCAGGATCCACACTACTCCTTTCCTACAGGTAATTTAAAATACTTAGGTGTTAAAATTTCACCAAAGTTAACTGAATTAACTTCTTTAAATTTTTTACCGTTATTGGACAGTATCCGTAGTGATCTGGAGCGCTGGAATAATCTTCCGATCTCTTTAATAGGACGGATAGCTACTATAAAAATGAAAGTTTTACCAAAGATTAATTATTTATTTTCAATGATTCCATTTAAACCTACGTCTAACTGGTTCCAATCGCTGGACTCTGCTATCATAAAATTCTATTGGAATAAAAAAAAAGCTAAAATTAGTCTATCTACTCTTCAGGAAAGTAAATCTAAAGGCGGTTTAGAGGCACCAAACTTTATGTACTATTATATAGCTAATCAACTACAATATCTTGTGCTATGGACACAACCCAACAGAGATACTAACTGTTGGTTGGAATTGGAGCAGAATGATTGTAATAATCTTAGACTGTTAGATTTACTCTTTATTACAAAATCAATTAAACGACATAATTGTTTTAAAAACCCAATGATAGCCGCCACCCTGACTGCCTGGTGGAAGGCATTAGAAATTACAAACTCCCAATTGGCGCCCTGTGGGCTCTCTCCCATTTGGCATAACCCCGACTTTCAACTTAATAATCAGTCGTTCCATTTAAGCTTATGGGAGCAGAAAGGAATTACACACCTTCATCATCTTTTCTCAGATAATAAGTTTATATCGTATACAAACTTGGTCCAGAAATATGAAATAAAAAATGGAAATTTCTTACATTATCTGCAAGTTAAAAATATGGTTAAGAAACAAATCCCAACACTTCAGGACACGCTCCAACTGCCTGTCTTAGCTAAAGATATTATAAAGCTTTCTCCAACAACAATAAAGAAAATATCAAAAATATATAAGTTATTTTTATACACAAATAAAACGTATTTACCGACTTTAAAATGGGAAAAAGACTTGTCTATAGTTCCGGAACCAGACTTTTGGACCCAAATCTGTGAAAATGTATTTAAAATGACCAAACAGACAAATTTGCAACTTATCCAATATAAGATACTTCATAGAACATATATTACACAATATATGATGAAAAAAATGGGACTCTCTGACTCCGACATTTGTCTCCAGTGCTCACAAAACACTGCCGATACTTATCTTCATGCTTTATGGTCATGTACTCCAGTGCTGCATTTCTGGACTAAAATCTTGGAAAAGCTCGCTGATATATTAAACTGTAGGCTTCCTTTATCTCCAAGATTGTGTTTACTAGGTGACTTAACAATAACTGAGCTACCATGTAAACAATCCCAATCTATATTTATAGCCCTTACTATTGCTAAAAAAATAATCCTTGTCAATTGGAAAAATAAACAATCTCTAAATATCGACCACTGGTTAAACTTACTAATAAATTATATCTCAATGGAAAAAATCTCTGCCTTAAATAAAAATCAAGTATCAAGATTTAAACAAATATGGTCTATGTACATAGAATATTTTAATCTTAATTTGGCAACTTAATCCTGCCAAGATTCTGCCTGTTAACGAGAGCCACCACATCGTTACAACTTCTGTTTTCGCTGCTTCTGTATTTGGTATTTTGTATCTGATTGGTTTTATTTTTATATAGTCAGGAACCTAGTTGCTGCTAGTGGGCTCGAGCACACCACACTATACGACACTATACTCACTAACTCCTTAACATTTATTTCTCGTGGGCACTAAGCATCAACACTTGGCATTACTGCATGCTAGTTAGTCAATTTTCTTGACGCCGTCCCCCGTGGTCGGGCGGGGGTGGTTCTGCCCCCCCGTTGTCTGCTCGGTAGCGGTTGTTGTCTTGGCCGCTCCCTGGGCCCCCTGTGGGGTGCGGTGTTGGGGTGCTTTCCCTGGTGCCCGGGGCGGCGCCGTCCCGGCGCGGTCCGCTGCTCCGTGCCCGGCGGCGCGGTTCGGGGCGGGTGGGCCTCTGGTGTGCCCCGTGGCTCCCTCTCCCCTCCCCCTTCCTCCACCCCGTCGCCTCTCCCTCCTCGCCTCCTCCCGCCCATCCTCCTCTGCCTCCCGGTCCCTTTTCCCCTGTCGCCCTCCCTCCTCCCCCCCCCCCCCCCCCCCCCCTCCTGCCCTGCAGCCGCCCTTTCGCCTTCTTGTCGTCTTCCCCCCGCTTCCCCCTCCCCCCTTCCCTGTCGGCCCCCCGCCCCCTCCCCCTCCCTCTCCCTGGGCCTGGCTCCCTCCCCGGCCCGGGCGTCGGGCTCCGGGGGCCGGGCGGGGGTTTGAGGCCTGCCCCACTCCGGTAGAACTCCTGGCGCCCCGGGCGGGCTCCGGAGGCCGGTCTTATTGTGGTGCCAGATGGGTGGGGTGGGGGGCGGGTGGGGGTGGGGGGTGCTGGGGGACGGGCGTAGCCGCCTACACCCGCCGGGATGGGTGAGGCCCCGCTGGTCGCTCCTCTTACTCACTTCACTAGTTTTGCACTATACACTTTGTAAATATACACATAGGGCACACAACACAATTTCTTGGTGGGGTGGGGAAGGGTGGAAACACCGTACTTCACCCTTCAACTCCCCTCCAATTTTAATGCACTTCATGTCCAAGGGGAGGGGTGAGTTGGGGCGGGGAGCCATCAGAGGGGATGGACTGCAGTGCCTGGCAGCGCTGTGGTCCCCCCCATCTGTGTCCCTGCCCCACCACTCTGTCCCTCCTTCTTTTTTGGGGGGGGGGGGGGGGGGGGGATGCGGGTGTGTCGGTGTAGGGGAAATTTTTTCCCTCTGCTCCGACTCACCTGCTCCCAATTTTAATGCACCACACGCACACACTTGTATATACACTGGGTGGGGCCACATTCACGGTGTAAGGGTAGAGTTCGCCAGTCGGCGAGCTGGCGGACTCAGTAACAGGGTTAGGTGTCACTAGTACGCTGGCGTGACGACCGGGGCCTCTCCCCACCGGGCTCGGTGTTCTGGTGCTCCGCCTTTTCCCCTGGTGCTTCCTCCTCTGCTTCCCCCCTCCCGCCGCTGTGCTACTCTCGCACAGCTGGAGGTGGGGTGGGCACGTTTTCCCTCTCTGCGCTGCTGCCCGGTGCCGGTTTCCGGGGGTGGGGGGGGCTCGCGGGGGGCCGGGTTCGCGGGGGGGTTGGCGGTCGTTGGGGGGGGGGGGCGGCTTGTTTGGGGGGGTGGAGGTATGGGTGGGTGGGGGGTTGGGTGTTGGGGGTCGGGGTGTGTTCGGGGGTTTGGGGGCCGGGGGTGGTGGGTGGCGGGTTTGGGTGGGGTGCGGGGGGGTCGTGGGGGGGTGGGGGCTGGGGACCGGTGGGGCGCTGTGGGGGCCCGCTGGGCCTCGTTCTGCGGCCTTGGGCTCGGGGGTGTGGGCCGGGGCTGGGGCGGGGGTGTTCCGGGCGTCTGGGTCGGCTCGCCGACCGGTGTCCGCTCGGGTGGCTTGGGGGTGGCCTTGGTGCTGCCGCGGCCTGGGGATTTCGGGGGGGGGGGCGGTGCTCGCTTTGCTGGACCGCGGTTGACAGCTTTCTTTCTTTGGTGGTGGTCCTTATGCATGCCAGATCCGTCGCACCAGCATCTACTGAAACTCAACAGAAGTAGCCTCTCCCTCCCACAGCCCCTTGAATCAGTGGGTGCTGGTGTCTGTGGATCTCACTTTGCTTTATCTATCCTTCCCTCCTTCCTCTCTTTAGTTTTTCCTCTGGTCACTTGAGATCTCAATTTATTGGAAGTTTGAGGCTTCTGGGGTTGGCATAAGACTCTGGTTTTGTAACCACGCAGGAGGGGTTTTGTTGGTGCTGGATTTCACTTTGATGGATTGGATGTACTGGCTTCTATGGATCTCACTCTGCCTTATCGATCCTTCCCTCCTTCCTCTCTTTAGTTTTTCCTCTGGTCTCTTGAGATCTCGCTAAATTTGCTGGAATTTAGAGGCTTCCGGGGTTGGCGTAAGACTTTGATTTTGTAATCATGGGGAAGGCAGGAAGTGTTTGGTCGGTGCTGGATTTCACTTTGATTTATCTTTCTTTTCTCTTTATTTTTTTTCTGACCTTTTCTCTGGTCTCCTGACCATTTAAACTTCACGACTCTGGCAAGATTCTGAAGTACCTGGTTAAGGCGAAGGGTAATGGGATATTTATAAGGCTTTAGGTGAATTAATGAGTATAAATTTATACGTATTTGCACGCACACGCACGCACGCACGCACGCAAACGCACGCACGCACGCAAACGCACGCACGCAAACGCACGCACACACACAAAAAAAAAAAAAAAAAAAAAGAGCAATGATGATAAGACGTTGAATCGGTAAGACTACCGAATGAACAATTCTGAGCTCTTAAAAAAAATAAATAAATAAAAAATCATGGAGGTCGGTTGAAAAACCAAGTATTGTAAAGTGGTTTAAGGAATTGTCTCTGCATTTACCCTTGGAGAAAATTACCTACACTTTGAGAGGTCAACAAGATATCTTTCAAGGAGTTTGGGGACATTTTTTGGACTATGTCAGGCACAATGACATTTCGCACCTATTAGGTGAACCTGGGACGGAATGACAACCTCGTTAGGATGAAGATATTGGACTGTAGAGACAGATGGGAACTCTTGCAAGACACGTTAAAGAGGTTTTTTTTCCGTTTTTTTTTTTTTTTTGGGGGGGGGGGGGGGTTGAATTTATTTGTAAAATGTGTGTTTGAAATTTAAAAACTTAAGTAAATACATTGTTAAAAATAAATAAATAATTAAAATGCTGTATAAGCATTAATATAATATGTACGCTGTATAAACTAAAAGTCTGTATAAGCTGCAAAGATACACCAAGACTAGAAAATGCTCATGGATAACTACAGTGGCAGCCGCAGTGGAAATGACTACCGAGTGAATGGGACGGCCAATTCGACGGCACGGTTCATGGACACCGGTGTACGTGTGTGCGGGCGCGCCGCAGTTTGACTGTAAATTGGTGACGGCCATTATTTGGCCCTGCCTTGAAGTTCAGCGCACTGTTGGCTGCAGCTTGACGTGTGAGTGTCAAGTTCATTAGGCAGCACAATTAAGGTCATTGATCGACGCTGGGTGCCCCTGTGCAATGCACACTTTTACACTTTTCTTCTTCATTGGTCTAGGCCAGTAGTTCTTCCGGTCAGCGGACGAGGCTCTAAGGCACCATAAAAAAAATAAACTAAAATGTGAACAATTCCAGGATAATCAGAATGTTAGTCCCGATTCCAATTGATTTTCAACACCACCACCAACAAGCTATAAAATGGGGTTGCCAGATCGGGGGCCCCCTAGTGGTCAGGGTACCATAAGCAGCTGCTTAGTCTGCTTATAGGTGGCCCTGGTCCTTCATAAACATACGATGGATGTGCATCAATGACAGCCTTTCGTCTTAAGATTGGATTATACTTCTGTGTTTGCCCTTGCGTTAATGACCGGCATACATCACATGATCGACGGCAGTCATGAAAGACAAGTACTGCGTTGCTCGTGGCCGGGTGTTGCGCACACGTTGTCAAATCTTGTACGCCGTAGATGGCGGATCGTTACATTGCTCATGATTGGTGCATTCGATGGCGTACTCAGCTTTTTTTTCTCTCTCTCCCCCTCGGACAGTTTCCATGAAAGCAACTGTGTTTAGTTTCCCGCCCGGGAGACCACGATTGAACGCGTGGATGCGCGTGTGTGTGTGTGTGTGTGTGTGTGTGAGAGACGAGAGGGGGAAAAAAACTGTGTTCGCTAAGCACGGTGCTGTTGTGTTTTGGTGAGTTTATGACTGACACCGTTGCAAATTGGCAATAAATAATTGCCATGGTGATGAGCCAACTCACACCTTGGCTTTATTTCTTGTTCCTGAAACAAAAAATGGCTTCCTGAATTGGTCATAAAATGAAGAGGAATCTCCACTCTGTGGCGTCCTATCCAATGGCAGCCGCAGCAACACACCGACTTGGAGTGAAACTGCAGCAGAACCCGATGTGTATTTTGATGTGTTTTGCGCACAAGTGTGAAGGCAAATGCACGAGCGGAGCACCGCCGTAACACCTACGGCATGGCTTTACGCAGAAATATAACGAGGTCTTTAGTCATTGACTTTATCTACCTGTCTCCCAGCACTTCGCTGGCGGTTCGGGAGTGTCTACGTTGTTGTATAAATTGGTTATCAGGTATCAGGTCGTTGATGCCAAGTGGGAGTTCAGGACTCAAGAGGCTTGCAGTGCTGTTAAGTCTTGGTTTAGGAGACATGTCCTTCACAATCTGGGTCTCCTCGAAGAGGCTAGGAATTAAGCACATAGAGAATACATTCAACAAAAGCAAATAATACAATAAAACAATGTATTTACCATGGGAAAAAAATATCCAGTGTCACACTGTTATTGGGTAGCTGCCAAGGTATCAGACATTCAATAGCCCCTAACTAATCACATAAAGTTACAGAACACCTACACGACAGTCTGTAATTAAAATGTAATGCTTCAGTTATCTAATGAACATAAAGATGCTCTAGATGCTCCACTGACTATAAATAAGCTTTACAGTGCTCTAGACAGTATGCTTCATAGCAGAGCACCAGGCTTTCCGGCTGCATTTTTGAAGCATTTTTGGTCAGTGCTTGCACCATTGTTTTTTTTTAAGAGTAGTAACAGAAATTAAAACCAAAGGTCACATGAACACAGACCCAATCAGACTTTTATTAAAGTCAGACAAAGATCCCACCCTTCCGTCAAGCTAATAAATTATTGCTAAGGTCTTTGCATCTAGAGACAGTAATGTCAACAATTATTCAAAGCGATCAAACAGGTTTTATTAAAGGTCGACATTCTACCAACAATATTAGAAGGTTCTTAAAGGGATGATGCCACTGTATTTTAAGCCCTTCCAACAGTTAACTATAGGCATATGACGATTAAATCTTAACTTTGACACCAATGTAATTTCTTATGAAATATTAGGTGTTTTGCTGGTTAGTTTTATAAAGCAGAAGTAAAATGCCTGGTTCAGTAAAACTCCGCCTCTCCCTGTGTGATTGCCGTGCACCCAGCGAGCCGACTGTAGTCTGCTGTTGGAACTCTGTTTGAACCCTCCTCTGAATGCAAGCCATCAATTATTCAATAAACATTTGAAACAAAACGGCTCTTTGCCACAAGAAATCGTGGAGGAGGAGGGGAAGAGAGGGGAAAAAGAGAATGAGAAAAACCCTGAGATGGTCTCAAACTAGGGACTAGTTGGGGGGGGGGGGCTAGCTGCTTACAGTGAGCACACTAACAATTATACTATTTGTTCAGTTAGGTTTAATAGTGCAAGGTTTTACTTGGAGTTTACACAAGTATCAGCCAGAACCTTTGTGGGATTTTAAGACAGCCAGGAAAGTATTTATTGTTTATTGATTTATTGTTCCATAAGGTGGCTTCAAATTTCTTTTGGCGTGGATTAGGGTTAACCCCCCACTCTCTCACACTAACCTGTAGTGAGTTGAGAACTCAGTCTCAGTTTGCCTCAAGTCAGTATCCAGTATGGGGCTCTCACTGCCTTCAGACTGGTCAGCCATAGAGCCAGCTGGTGTGTGAGGACGCTGCCAACACGGAATTTCCCAGGAATTAGGGAAGTGTTTCAGGGTGTTCGTATTGCAGTATGCGTGCTTTGAGATAAATTTTCCATAAATTGTTTTTACTTGCTGTATCTTGTGTATGAAGAAGTAGCGTTCATTGCGCAGAACAGCTGATGTTTCCCTATACTGTTTAGTCAGCAAGTTAAGCCACTGGGTCAGTCCATCCATTATTGCTAGAACTATGGCCCATAAGAAACGTATGATATCCAATATCCTCTGAACAATCTCTCCACGTCCTGTGAAAAACAAGTAGAAACAGTGTGAGATAGAAGAGATACTGCAGGATTTTAGATAAATAAAAGATTCCACAGCCAAAAAGACATGCAAACAATGCTTTCAAAACCAATGTGAGGCAAAATAGTGAATTCTGAGTTAAAATGTTTGAATTTCCTTGTAAAATATGCCACAATGGTAAACAACTAGTGAAATACATTAAAAAAAATAAAAATAATCAAGTATTTTATTTTTCAGGTTTTAGGTGATTTAATTGCTATTTAAAACATACTGTACGGGGGAGGGAATCCATATGTGAAAATTAATAATAATAACAATAATAATAATAATAATAATAATAATAATAATAATAATAATAATAATAATATGTGACCTGCTCCATCAAAAGGGTCCGCATGTCGGCAGGATCAATCTAGAGATATGGACGATATTAGACAGTTGGACTTTATTTGTCCATTTTGAGATTTCTCCACAAACAGCCTCCTTGAGGTCTCTAGTTTCATTTCCAAGCAGCACAAAAGTCAAAATTGTAGTAGAAGTGTATAAAAATAAGCAATTATTAGACAGTATGCCTCGTAACTAGGGGGCGTGTTTTCAGCTTGGCTGCTAGCTAGCGCTCCTTCTTGGGGATTCCGGGGGGGGGGGAGTGCTCGCTTTGCTGGACCGCGGTTGACGGCTTCTTTCTTTGGTGGTGGTCCTTATGCATGCCAGATCCGTCGCACCAGCATCTACTGAAACTCAACAGAAGTACCCTCTCCCTCCCACGGCCCCTTGAATCAGTTGGTGCTGGTGTCTGTGGTTCTCACTTTGCTTTATCTATCCTTCCCTCCTTCCTCTCTTTAGTTTTTCCTCTGGTCACTTGAGATCTTAATTTATTAGAAGTATGAGGTTTCTGGGGTTGGCATAAGACTCTGGTTTTGTAACCACGCAGGAGGGGTCTTGTTGGTGCTGGACTTCACCTTGATGGATTGGATGTACTGGCTTCTATGGATCTCACTCTGCCTTATCGATCCTTCCCTCCTTCCTCTCTTTAGTTTTTCCTCTGGGCTCTTGAGATCTCGCTAAATTTGCTGGAATTTAGAGGCTTCCGGGGTTGGCGTAAGACTTTGATTTTGTAATCATGGGGAAGGCAGGAAGTGTTTGGTCGGTGCTGGATTTCACTTTGATTTATCTTTCTTTTCTCTTTATTTTTTTTCTGACCTTTTCTCTGGTCTCCTGACCATTTAAACTTCACGACTCTGGCAAGATTCTGAAGTACCTGGTTAAGGCGAAGGGTAATGGGATATTTATAAGGCTTTAGGTGAATTAATGAGTATAAATTTACGCACGCAAACGCACACACGCAAACGCACGCAAACGCACGCACGCAAACGCACGCACGCAAACGCACGCACACATACACACAAAAAAAAAAAAAAAAAAAAAAAAAAAAAAGGGTCCGCATGTCGGCAGGATCAATCTAGAGATATGGACGATATTAGACAGTTGGACTTTATTTGTCCATTTTGAGATTTCTCCACAAACAGCCTCCTTGAGGTCTCTAGTTTCATTTCCAAGCAGCACAAAAGTCAAAATTGTAGTAGAAGTGTATAAAAATAAGCAATTATTAGACAGTATGCCTCGTAACTAGGGGGCGTGTTTTCAGCTTGGCTGCTAGCTAGCGCTCCTTCTTGTGCAACAGGAAAAACAACCCAAAAAATTTCCTAGCCTCAAACGTAATTCACAAACAGAGCTCTACACTAACTTTTCCACTGGTAGCACTGGTGCGAGTAACATTTTAGTTGGTCGCACAGCACAGGATTTGGTCGCACCATTTTTTGTGGAGGTACAGCATGACCTTAGGCATACGCAATTATCGCATTCATTGCGGTGACTCTTGTTTTTGTACAGTAAGATGAGTTGGAGATTTACATCTCCAGGGACACCTTACGTTCACTCCAGAAACTTCTGTGCCAACAGCAGTTCATGAAGTGGTGGCAACCGAAATGTATCAACACACTTAATGATTTCATGGGATATACAGTCTTCACATCACTATGTGAAGACCACATTGCCACAGATTGTCAATGCAGTGGCTTTGCTAAATTCTCCCATGGTGGGATCAGCGAAAAGCTCCTCCAGAACGAAAAGGTCTTTGATAGCATCAATTGCTTCCTAGGAAACTGTTAAGTTTGGAGTAAAGGTCACGGTAAACTGTCTACCCATCTGTTTGCCAATAGTTTGTCTTGGGCTGTGGTATACAGTAGTAACTATTGTTTTGGATGACAAGGGATTACAAGGGATTATCTTGAATGGCTTTCCATCTATTCTTGGATTCAAGGGACCATTATCTTGAATGGCTTGCCATCTATTTTCTTCCGCTTATCCAGGGTCAAGTCGCAGGGACAGCAGCTCAAGCAGCCACTTATCCAGCTCTTCTGGGGGAATCCCAAGGTGTTTCCAGGCCAGCCGGGAGTCTCTCCAATGTGTCCCAGTGTGACATGCCCTGACATCACCAGGGAGGCGTCCAGTAGGAATCCTCACCAGATGCCTGTGCTACCCAATCTGCTTCTTCTCAATACGGTGGAGCAGCGGCTCAAAGATGATCCCACCCAGATGACCGAGCTTCTCACCCTACCTCTAAGGGCGTGCCCAGACACCATGCGAAGTAAATTCAGCTTGTCGTTTTAGTCACGACCAACAGCTTGTGACTGTAGGTGTAAGGAACCTAGATCAACTGGTAAATCTCCTTCACCACAACAGATCGATACAGACATCACTGGAGACACAGCATCCAGCCGAGCTCCCGCTTCCTCCGCCCATCAATCCTGAATAAGACCCCAAGATACATGAAATTGTCCACGTGGGGCAGGATCTCATCCCTGGCCTGCAGAGGGCACTTCCACCCTTATCCGACTGAGTATCAGTCTCAAATTTGGAGGTGGTGATTTTCATCCCAACCGCTTCACACTCCGGTGGGAGTTGGAGATCCTGGCTTTGTGAAGCCAACATTACAACATCGTCTGCGGCAAACTGAGATGCCCCACTGAGGCCAGAATCTGTGACAAATGGCATCATCTGTGGAGTCCAGCTCTACCTGGAAATGGACCAAACTTTGACATGGGTCATACAAGGACCGGACAGCCAGTATCATGGGGTTCGGTAGCCCCTATTACCGAAGCAACCCCCACAGAATTCCCTGAGGGTCATGTTTGAACGCCTTCTCCAAGTCCATAAAACGCATGCAGACTGGTTGGGCGAACACCCATGCCTACTCAAGGATCGTCATGAGGGTCTAGAGTCTCTAGACCTGGTCCACTATTCCAGGACAAAAACCACACTGGTCCTCCTGAATTTGAGATTCGACTTCTTGACAGACCTTCATTTCCCGCACCATTGAATAGACATTACCAGGGAGGCTGACCCCGGGATTACACGGCTTGCATGTGCGTTGCGTCTCCGCTCCGCTATGTCGTGACCGCGTGCTCCGGACAATTTTATGGACGACACTCACCAGCTGCACACAGCTGCGGTCCGCAGCTCCGTCGCCGACCACTTCCCGCCGTGTCTCGCGTGATCGCGTGTGATAATGTGGCATTAAAAACAACGACAAACACACAGAAAGTCTGTGCTCAACAGAGAAGGAGAAAGAGAGGTGGACTTTCTTTGTTGAACTCACCGTCCACTCCCATAGCTTGCAGCATCCTTTTTTGAGTTGTCCTTATAAAAAGGATGTGCCGTGTCATATTTTGTTGATTTCCACTTCGTTTATAAATCCCTCCTCGTCCATGTTCGCTGATATTTAAACAGCGAATTAAGCGTTCAGCATTATGACGCTTTACTGACATGATTGTGAAATTCGATCTGGCAAGTACTTTATTTGGATAAGTAAGCGGAATTTTTTATTTTTAAACTGTGTCAGTCTTCCTGCCCCGCTCGATGTTGTGTGCTAGTTTGTCATTTGACGGGTGCCGACGGATGCGTCATCCGGCAAAAATAGAAAATAGGTCTATCCGTGCGGTGGGCTCCGGCACAACGCAGCTGAGCCACAGTGGATCCACAACAAGCCGATAGAATGGAAACGAATTGGCTGAGCTGCCGGAACGTAGTGGAGACGCAACACGTGGTATAATCCCGGGGTGAGGAGTGTAATCCCCCTGTAGTTGAAAGACACCCTACTGTCATTCTTAAAAAGTGGGACCACCACCCAGTCTGCCTGTCCAGAAGCACTGTCTTGATGTCCATTTGATGTGGACCACAATTTCCTCAAAGCCCTCACTAACTCGTTTTCCATAGCCTCTCCGAACCTCACTGACCTTCCAAGCAAGAGTTTTTGCCTCAGCAGCTGCCGAAGCCGGATTCCGATTGGCCAGCTATACCCATCATCTGTCTCCAGAGTTCCTCAGGCAAAAAAGGCCTAATAAAACTCTTTCTTCAGCTCAACAGCATTCTTTACAGCTGGTATCCACCAATGGGTTCAAGGAATGCCGCCACTATAGGCACCGACGACGTTACGGTCTGGTTAATGGAAACGCATTACATGGTCCACTCGGACTCAGTGTCCCGCTCCTACACCTGGAGAGAAGTGAAGTTCTGCCAGGCGCTAAAACACCTTCTAACAGGGAACTCTGCCAGACATTCCAAGCAGACCCTCACAATATGTTTTGGTATCAAAGAGAGTCCAGTTACCTATACTCAACCTTAGTGGAATGTGCAACAATTTTCTATAGCAATATTCCTTTAGTTAGACTCACATGGCAATTGTTCCGACCTTTCTGAGCTTGATATCAGTGATCTAAACAGATGGATTACATCACATGTGCAAAAACCTCCCCAGGATAACACAAAATGTAGTGTTTATTTAACTTAAAGACACTA
Organism: Festucalex cinctus; assembly: GCF_051991245.1. Taxonomy (NCBI): domain Eukaryota; kingdom Metazoa; phylum Chordata; class Actinopteri; order Syngnathiformes; family Syngnathidae; genus Festucalex; species Festucalex cinctus. The sequence continues at coordinate 25,513,910 of NC_135424.1, forward strand.
TGCATGATAATTTTGAACACAGTGTAATGTACTATCCCTAACTGTACCAATCAAGAGTGGGCATTATTTTTGTCGATTTTTGATGAGGAAGCAAGGCAAGATCATGGGTTCGAGAAAATGAAAAAGAAAATAAACTTACCAGACTCCTGAGGCTCCTTTAATTGAAGATCTTCAAACACATCATTGTCCTCTGAGTCTACAGAAACACCATTGTGCTTGCATTACACATGAAACATGAAACTAGTGGTGCAACGTATCATCATTGATCTGTGGTTAGTTCGGATCAGGTCGTACGATTCGTATCATGCCCAATCCGCGGATTGGTTGGTTGGGGGAATAAACAAAACAAAAACAAAGTGCGCATTACAGTCTATTGAATGAATGGTATCCCATTCTGACAAGCCAAGGAAGCCGAAACATAAACAACGTAACATGCTAAGCCTCGCTTCAAAATAAATTTGACCAAATGCAGTAATACAGTAAGTAAGAATAAAGAATCCCCATAACATGTGGGAATGCTTATATGTTTTTTTAAAAATAATTTATTATATTTACCGTAAATACTTTATATTTGTGAATTTCGCTGATCGGTTTCCTTTTCCTTTTCTACTTGTGTACAGGTCAGTAACTGACATTTTTGCCGCCAAGTGGCAGAAAGCTCTATTTTAACTGAGCAACTCATTGACAGTTGTAAAAGCTGAACATTGAATTCATAACATATGATCTGAAATTATTTTATGTGGCCCACTTAGTCGGTCTCGCAGCCCAAGGTCGGCATGCGGACGGTGTGGCTGCATGGTTAAGAACCACTCATTTAGACATTTCGGGTATGAACTTATGGCCACCCCTATATGAGTCATGGTTTCAACCTGGCCATCCCAATGAAACATTTCTGGCGATGCTAATGCTGAATGGTGTCAAGACGATGCGGGAAAAAAAAAAATTGAGGACTAATTTCAGCCCAAGTTGTCAAATGCTCCCATGCATGCGATTTACGTGATCCACAAGGGTTTTCAACTTCTTCTTCGACTATTATAGTCAATGAGGACTGATCGTGTTTTTTTCGTGTGAATGTACAGTTTTGTACACTTTGTTTTTTGTTTTTTTTCCCCCACCAACCAATCCGCGGCTCGTGCACGATCCGAACCGTGGGACCTAAACCGAACCAACCACGGATTAATGATGATCCCTCGCGCCACTAATGAGTGCAATTCTTGACTTGCCCAATGTGTAAAGTGCTTTGAGATAGCTGATTCTACAGTATGTAATTAAAATTGACTTGCCCGATGCTCGGATGTTTTTTTTTTCTCCGCCCAGTCACTAAAAATAATTTGGTTCTTAAAGTCAATCAAATTGAAGCTCAATACTGACTGAATATCAAGGTACCATGATACATTTACTGTACTCTTCCTGTCCAGCTGGTGTGTCTAAACTCTAAATGTGCAAATGTATACCTGTCAGTGAGCAAGCCTCCTCTTGTGGTTGCGTGGTACTCTTGTCCTCAAGTATTCCAAGTCTTCTCTGTGGTCTTCGGTTTCTTTGATGTTCTTTCAGAGCTCTTTTCACATTGTTCACCCATGCCTGATAAGCCAACTGGGAGAGTAAAGCAACTATATCAATTAAAACATCTTATGCAATATGTGACATCAATCAAGTGGCCACAACAACATGACCACTACAGCACATAATAATGATATCCAATAAAAGACATGTATCAAATATTTTTAGGTTATTAATATGTATATATTATACTAATTAAGGTTTTGTTTTTAATGTATTATTATTATTATTATTATTATTATTATTACTATTTTTATTTATTATTAGGGGTGTCAAAATTAGTGCGTTAATTTTGAGTTAATTTAAAGTTCCATTAACACCACAAATTTTTTTGAACGTGCAATTAATGACCGCCAACCCCTAATTCAATTCAACCCCCCTAAAAAAACAAAAAAAGTCTGTACTGGGGTAATTCCAGTCCGCAATACAGCAGACACGTCCATGTCAAAATTTAGGAGTAATAAATTTAATAATAATGCTTATTTGTGGAGACTGAGATTGTATTTTATAATTTTTAAAAATGTGCAAACATTCACAAGTTAAAGATTAGATAGCTCTTAATATGAAAAGAAAAATGCATTGAACTGTCGCAGTCATAAATGCAATTATGCCATCTAGTGGCAGAAAAGTGACCTCGACACAAATCAATACCACACTTGTTTTTTACAGTGCAGTACATCTTTTTAATTTTAACTACATTTTATGAATTATTATGAAGTTACTGTATCATTACTAAAAGATGCTGCAATAGTTCTATTACTGTAACATTTTTCTCCACTTTTATGTTCACAAGAGTATGAAAACATAGAAAACAAATGTACATTGTATTGTACATTTAGAACAGATAAAATTTGCAATTAATCGTGAGTTAACTATTGAAGTTTTGCGATAAATTGCGATTACAAATTTTAATCGCCTGACACCCCTATTTATTCTACAATATAATCCCCTCATGGGGCAATTAAACTCATAATCTGCTGTGTCTCGCACATAACATAAAACACTTTGACAGAGATAAGAATGTTTTTAATTAAGAGTGGTTTTGACTGACACTCTCAGAGATATTAACTCATTCACTGCCAGCCATTTTCACAGAAGCAGTTCCGTTCGCTCCCGGCTGTTTTACTGGATTTTGACTGATTTTGCAAGGCCCACAGAATATTGTATTCAATTGCTATAAAAGCATGGAACCTACCAAAAGAAAGATTAAAGTCTCTTCTTTCATCAGGAAAAAAAGTATGTTTCTATCTGTTTCCGTTTTGCAGTAATTAGCGTTAGAAGAGAGCTAAGTTTCATCAGTTTTCACAAATCTATTTAAAATTAATTTTAATTTAATTAATTTTAATTTTAATTGCGTTATTAAAAAAGTAATTTAGCCTTCTTTCGAGATGGCCCTGGTTGATCTCCTTTGTTCTGCTGCCACCTGCTGGTCGTTTGTGTAATAACTACCATTTCTGCAACCGTTCTTTGCAACTGAGAGGCTGCATCAAAGCCTTCTGTATGCTCTAGCATAAAACCCCCCCAAAACAAAACGTATAAATACGTCTTTGGGACAGTTACAACATTAAAAAAAACGTATTTACACGTTATTGGGAGCAAATGAGTTAAATGAATGATATGTTTATTGTTGTGGTTATAGTTTGTCGTGGAAGAGAACGGCGTTGTTATGCATCAATCTAAACATTATTATTTTTGTGCTGGTCCAATACAGATATATTGTGAAAGTGGTCATAATGTAGAGGTTGATTGGCATATACATTTAAATAATAATGTAATAATTTCAGAAAAGTGTAAGACCTGATAGGCAGTCTGCTTCTGAGGCTTCTGTTCCTCTTGCAACAGCTCATGTTCACCTTCACTGTCTGATTCAAAAAGGTAGTACCATCCTGAATGCAGCACTGTGGTAAAGGAATCAGATTACTGTTTTCTCTTCTGTACTACAATGAAGTGTAAATACAATCAGGGATAAATATTGAGTTTCTCAGGAGAATTGCATGTGTTATACCTGTTGCGTGGTCAAGCCATGGTTGAGACCAGTTTTCTTTCTTTCGCTCCGTCTTTGTTTCTTTGAAACACGCATAAGCGCACATGCACACACGCGCATCACACACACACACACACAGACACCCCCCCCCCCCCACACACACACACACACAATTAAATATATATATATATATATATATATATATATATATATATATATATATATATATATATTAGTGCTGTCAAACGATTAAAATTTTTAATCTGATTAATCACACTTTTAAATTTTTATTAATCACGATTAATCCGCTAATTTACTTGCGTAATATAAAAGAAATACAAATTACCGTAATATTTTGACAACACATTTTATGATATGAATGTCATTTGCTAACATTGTGTCACGCCGCCACCGGCGTGACGGCCCATGCTTTTGTTTTTATAGTCATGTTCCCGTTTTATTTTGAAAGTGTTAACTCTACTCTCACCCCAGGTCACTTACCCTTCCTGCAGTTCACTGATTACCGGTCCACGCCCATGATCATCACCACCTGTTACCAATCAACCCAGACAATAAAAGCCACCTTCATTCTCCAGTCAGTGCCGAAGTGTCACATCTCAGTGCATGGAAGCGTCCTCACAGCCCTCGTACCACAGTCCTTGTTTTATGCTTTGCCTTGCCTTGCCTTGTCTTGCGCCCTTAGTTTGCCTCTTGTTTTCCTCCTTAGTGGAGCGCCTTTTGTTGTCCCTGTTTTTGAGTGCCCTTTTTGTATCTCCAGTTTGGAGCTCTTTTTGTTCAGCCTTTTTTCCCTCTTTAAGAGGTGTTTTGGTTTTCGTGCTATTAAAGCTGCAGCCTTGTTGGCCAACTTTAATTCTGCGTCTGAGTCCTACCTCCTCTCGTCGTGTCAGTACACTTCGGCCAGCATGGACCCAGCAGAAAGGTTGGAGGCTGCACTACGTAGACAGGCCGCCCGCCTGTCGCACCTGGAGGAGGTCCAGCAAGCCATGGCCACCCGGATAGGTGAACTTGCTGGACAGGTGCAGGAGCTGGTGAACCACCTGCAACACTCCACGCCAACCGTCACGAAACCGGAAGCAGCTGAACCACCGATCCCAACTCCAGCCTTGGCCGAGGCTGGAATGAGACTGGCTTCCCCGGAGCGATACTCGGGAGAACCAGGACATTGTCAGGCATTCCTGACCGAATGTGACATTCACTTCGAACTCTCACCACAGGCATTTCCCACAGACCGTTCCCGCGTGGCCTTCATGATTTCCCACCTGACGGGACGAGCCAGAGACTGGGCCACCGCGGAATGGGCACGGCACTCCCCGACTTGCTCAACCGCAGCCGGGTTTAGCAGGGCTCTCCGCCTCGTTTTTGATCCAACCAACATGGATCGAGAAAAGACTCGAGAACTCAGCAACCTCAGACAAGGCAGAGAATCGGTTAATGATTACGCCATCCGATTCTGAACTCTAGCAGCCAAGAGTGGCTGGAACGACACAGCTCTCTTTGACCACTTTTTGAAGGGGCTCACAACCTCCATGCAGGAACTCTTACTTCCAAGTGACTTGAAGTATATAATTTTAGTTATCTATGTAGATTCATGCCCCCCATCCCTGTACAAGGCCACCTGGTTTGACCCAAACCTGCTCTGACACATTTTCCTTTCTTCTGACCTAGCAGATATATTTCGGGGCTTTCCGATCACGTGCACTCTGGCTGGCCTTGAATGCATTCTGTGAGATAGGGGTTTTCCGAACACGTGAGCTACACGTGCTACATGTGAGTGAGTGAGCCAAACACCAGCTGCAAGCAATAAAAATGTCTTGTCCGCAAGATTTATGAGCAGGAAGGTACACATGAGCTTGCGTAACCATGAAGTTCATGCAGAGGTCAGCTTTAAATTAGGCCAAAGGTGGCGAGCCTAAGTTTACGTGGAGTAACGGTGCCCCCAATGGTCAAAAAATAGCACTGCACCCAGTACTGCATTTTGTAGTTGTCCAATACCGTTAGCTGCCTTAAGATGTTACGCCCAAGGAAAAGTTTGGGGGGATGGACTTTGCAGGCTTTATAAACCAGTGCATTCCGTTTGTTCATCGGATTTCTAATCCCTTCTGGCCAGAATATATGTCTTGTTTGTATGTCTGTGTCAAATAAATCTCTTTGTCTACAGCTTGAATCTCGGCCCGGCACTCTGTTACTTTTTTCCTTCTAGATGCTGAATTGTTGAACTTCTCCTTTAAAGCGAATACAGGCGAAGACTCTCCGACACCCGGGATGCAAAATATACGATCACTCTTGGAGAGGACGGCCGCCCGCGTTTCGCGTCCCACCCCCCTTCCCGACATATCTCCCATGAGCGTTGGCCCGGAGGGGGGGTGCAGACGGCCTCCGCCGGGACGTAAATCTCGGTCCGGCCGTCTGCCTCTAGCCCGGGACGACGATACAACATTTTGGTGCCCGTGACCAGGATTTAAAAGAACCGGAAAAGAACAGGATTAAAGATGAGTATAATTAGATTTAAAAAAAAAATATATATATATATATATATATATATATATATATATATATATATAATTTTAATAGTTAGAGTTATGCATTGACTGTATTAAATTAAGATTGTAATGTGTAGGGCCGGATTTAAGATGTACACAATGCATGCATATTTTGTCTAAAAGCTTTAGTGGATGAATGGCTATATTGTTTGTCTTCGTGTTGTTAGAGGTCTCCCGTCATAAAAAGGGTTTAGGAAAAACTTTTTTTTTAGACGCAGTGCCCAGGGAGGGCAATTTATGCTCTTGTTACGAGCACGGCTTAAGATAAGTCGACAGTGTGAATGTTCTGTTCAAGATGAACAGATAAAACTGTTTAAGATGAGCCGATAGTGTGGATCGTTTGCAGGACGCAAAGGGTAAGTCCACGACGGACCGTTTTTTTGATGTGTTGTTTTAAAAATCCCAGGACGGGTCGTCCAGGTGGACGTTAAAGGCCAAAGGGTGGCCAGAAAAAGTTATATTGTTATATTTGGACGTTGTTGCAGTTGTGTGTGCCCCAAGAAGGGGTGGTCCAGGATGGGCTATTTATTGTTCTAAAATCCCAAGAAGGGTCGTCCAAGGCGGACGTTAAAGGCCAAAGGGTGGCCAGAAAAAGTTATATTGTTATATTTGTGAGTCCTAGGTGGACTCTCTGTGATGTTGTATTGGTATATTTGTTAGTCCTAGGCGGACTCTCTGTGATAATCGGGTTAAGGTGACCCTATGTTTTTCGGCCTCAGGGCAGGCTAAGGAGTATATTGTGTGTAAGGATTACACCAAGGATTGGTGCAATTCAGGAGGTCGAGGAAGACCTTATTTTTTTTCGTGTCTAAGCAGTGTCCCCAGCCAGGAAGGTTTGGGTCATTAAGATTGCTGTATTTCTGACTATAACACCTCAGGACGAGGCTAGTTCAAGATGAGCTATTGTTGTAGTATCTTTTGGTCTGTGCTTAAAAAGCATGCACCGCTGGCAGGCAGCGGACTTTTGTATAAAAGGTGAATTGTCCAGGACGGACAATCAAGTAAAAAGTTGATAGTTGGAAGTAAATTGCATAGTGTTGCATAATGGCGTTTGAGCAAAATTGAGGGAAAGTGTGCAAAGGGGAGAGATCAGTGTGCATGGCACGGGGTGAGGGGCGAGGAGGTTAAAAGGTCGATGCGTGTGTGTGTGAGCCAGGTTGGTGAAAGACTGAAGCGTGTTTTTCTGAGTAGCTGGTATTGAGCAGTTCATGTTAAGGAAGGAAGGTGTGTTAGTGGGAATAGTGTCGAAAAAAGATTTGTGAATCACATTGTGAATTGTTTTGTGGGTTGCGTTGCAAGTTGGATGGAGATGTTTAAATTGTTGTGTTTGTGCTTTTGTTCCTTTGATTTAAATTTCTTTTCTTTTGTAGGCTAACTGTTTTTGGGGAGTGGGTAGGAGGAAGAGGATTAGTCGCTGATGTGGACTGTTGGTGTGTAATTTTGATTCTAGGCTTATCCGGTAAACAAAAGAAAAATGTTGACGGTGAAAATAAAAGGGAGAGAGGACAGCTATAGGAAAGGAAAGATAAATAATGTGAAATGTTAGTTGGATGCCGTTTTGAAGATTTATGAGAGGCTTTGTAGAAATTAAGTAAAATGAAACAAAGATTTGTCCATTGTGGTAGTCTTTTTGATAGATGATTGTCCAAATGGTTTAATTTGATTGTATAAATTAAATTGAAGATGTGAAAAAAAAAAAAATATGTACTTTTAAATTTTAGATATTGATAGGGTCCAAAATGGGGAATCTTAAGAGTAATATTTGTAACGTAAGTGAGGAATGATATGAGGCGGAGAGAGAGAGAGAGGCGGAGAGAGAGAGAGAGAGAGAGAGAGAGAGGCGGAGAGTGAGAGAGGCAGAGAGAGATGCGGAGAGAGAGAGAGAGAGAGAGAGAGAGTGAGAGAGAGAGAGAGAGAGAGGCGGAGAGAGAGAGGCGGAGAGAGAGAGAGGCGGAGAGAGAGAGAGAGAGAGAGGCAGAGAAAGAAAGAGAGAGAGAGAGAGAGAGAGAGAGAGAGAGGCGGAGAAAGAAAGAGAGAGAGAGAGAGAGAGAGAGAGAGAGAGGCGGAGAGAGAGAGAGGCGGAGAGAGAGAGAGAGAGAGAGGCGGAGAAAGAAAGAGAGGCAGAGAGGCGGAGAGAGAGAGAGAGAGAGAGAGAGAGAAAGGCGGAGGGAAGGGGGACAGCAGAAGGTGTATGTGTGTGTATGTGTGAAAGGTCAGAGTTGATGGTGATAGGAATGGTACAGAAGTGGGAGATGGGAAACGAGGATGTTTGAATCCAATGAATATATAATCTATGGAAGGAATAGTCTGTGTGTAGAAGTTTATAAGAAGAGTAAGTGTAGATATAATAGCAGCTTGAAAAATATGAGGGGACTAAGAAGGCATAAAAAATAAATAAATATATACATAGCCATTGCATAAAGAAATGATAGGTTATGCTTGAGTATATATTTAGAAATTATTAATGATGAATTTTACAGGAGTCGCTTTGAAGGATAATAGGTGCTGAACCAAATGAATTGAGAGGAGGTTAAGTTAAATAGCAGGGAAAATAATATAAAGAAAATATAGCATTAGATTGATAGACTTGATGGAGATGACTAGGGCTGTCAAACAATTATATTTTGATAAAGTCGATTAAATTTAGTTTGGATTGATCCCAATTTATCACTTAATTAAGGAGGTTTTTTTTTTATTAGATTTTTTCCGCCTGCCAAATTTGAGGAGCACCCGTTATGTGTTAATTTTTGAAAGTCTCGTGTTATAAGGATGTCTTCAACATTTTTTGATCCACTATACATGCTTATTTTTTTATTCGGTGATTTATTTTTACAAATCCAAAATAATAAATGAAAAAGAGAAAAAATGTCTCCAATGTTTTGACATAAACAAATGATCTGAATGTCAAAGTTATACCAAAATATATATTAAATGCTTTACGGTTAATGCATGTAGTTGTGTTTATTATTTAAACATAATATGCGCTAACTTTGACGTAAACATCTGTCATAATGTGACAAATCTGATAATTTTTTGTGATTATTTAATTAGTTCACACTTTAACCTACAGCACTAGAAATGCTAAAAAATATATAATAATGTAATATTTAATGACAAGTATATCTTGGTCATCCATAATGAAAAGTTTTATTGTAAGAGTAAGCCTACAATTTTTTATTTTTGTCCCTATATGTGAACATTGTACAAGTCCTTGGCCATTGAAAGATGCAAATCCTGGTGTCGACCAAATCTCTTCATAAATGGAACAATGGAAGAGTGACTCCAGTCTGGAAAAACTCTGGAACAAAGGAGGACTTTTGTTGTGTAGGGGGGCACAACGTCACACACAGGACAATGATGAACACCTGTTATGTGTGATTAACTGTTTTTGAAAGGACTTACAGTTACATCCTGAGCAGCTTGGATGAACAAAACTGGACTGGCTGGACAAAACCCGAGCATGGATGGACACAATCATGAAAGCTCAGAGGACAAAACTGTTGAACGATGGTTGGGAGACACTGGGAGGACGCATTAGACAAGTGGGTATGGATTATATGGTGTTACCATATTGAAGGAATTTTTTTTTAATGATCAAATCAATCATCATTTTAAGACAATTTATTAGAATGAATAGAAAATAAATGTGGATGGTTAAGATATATGTGTTGAAATTCGTGTAACTCTTTTGTAGCTTATTGAGATGCAATAACTAAGAAAAATTGGTTTAATTAGGTAATTTGGCTGTATCGTTTAGACTATGAGAGACTACTAATTCAATTTTATATTTAGATTTAGCTGTTAAAATATTGGAATTTTTGGAATTAATGATAGTGGTGATTCCGATATATATTGAAGATACAGATTTAGCTGTGTTAAATATATTTATACATTGCAGCTATTTAATGGAGTAAGATAAACTATAGCAATATTTTGTAGCTTATAGAACTTAGACGAAAAATATGCTGAAATTAATAGGTCAAATTGCAAAGACTTAATTGAATGATTGAGGTTATAAGTCCCTTTTAACACCTTTATGGATAAAATAGTTAGAATTTGAAGGTGAACTTTTTAAATCTATATATATATTAAATATAGTAAGATTTCTACTGCTAAACAGAACCAAAAAAAAAAAAAAAAAAAAAGAGACACATAGGATTAAACAAATCACCTGAATATGTTTGAATTTTATATATAGTTTGGATATGTCCAGAGGAGGAATAGTGAATATATTGGAAGATATGAGCTTTTAAATGCCAGGTAGGAGATTTAGAGGAAGACCAAATGGAAGAAGTTAAAGAGGATATGAAGGTAGTTGGCGTGAGAGCAGAGGATGCAGAAAACAGGGTTAGATGGAGGCAACTGATTCGTTGTAGCGGCCCCTAAAGGAAAAAGCTAAAAGAAGAAGATATGTAAAATAGTCAGATAAAATGTCGTAGAGTATACTTTTGATATATGTTAAATAATTTGGCTAGAAGAGATTGTTGCATAAAAAGAGGACCATAATAAACTAAAACTGGAGTGAATATTTTATATCTGGATAAAAATAGTGGTATAAGAGATGTCTGAAGTAGTATGATATTGAATCAGCATTGAAAGGCACTACAGTGGACAAATCTGATGTTGTTAGTGATTCTGAGAAGAAACACGATGAAAACGAAGTTGGAGTATTCGAGCTATCCTTGTTAACATTTTGTTTAAATTAATTGATTTTTTTTTTTTACATAGTCTGTGACGACGACAGTTAGTAAAGAGTAACTTAGGATAAGTTTAGTTTGTGAAACGTTAGGTTTGCAAGAGCTTCGTGGGGAAGATGAGTAAAGGGTTGATGTTGAAAAATTTAGGATGGTATTCATATTCATGGGTGAAAGGGGAGCTGTGGGGTGTAAATGTCTGATTTAATTCTGTGGTTATAGCTCCTGTATGTGGGTGTATTCTTATCTGTATTGGAATGTGAGTATCTGTTGTGATTTGTGAGATTGTTTGTCTGTGAAGTGTGTTGTTTGTTTGTTTGTTTGTTTACTCACATAAAAAAAAAAAAAAAGAGTGAGAATGAGAAGAAGAAAGCAGCTGCAGGCGCCTATGGGAGTAGGAAACAATTGCATGCACAATATGGCCATGATAATTAGTACAAGTAAGGGTGTTTGTGATCACAATATGAGAGTAATTGCCTCTCACCCGTAACTGTATATTTTCTGACTAGTCTAATTGAGTATAATGGCGGATTAGTGAAAATTTGACTTTAATATTGATTATGGGATTGTTTATGATCGTGACAATTTAAGGGCACCATTTGACTGACAAAATAGTCATATGGAGAAGGCCCAATTTTAATGATGTGGCTTCGGATGATTGTGCCACTTCTGAGCTGTTACGACTTTATATGACGTTAAGAGTGTTATTGACTTTATGAAGACCTGACGGGGACAGACTGACTGTGACTTATATTGTTTTGTTGTTTAACCCCTTTTCCTGCAGCACAACAGACTCATCATGATTGATTTGTGAAGTTTTTTCCCTAACCCCGATTTTCTTACAGTTTTATTGTTTTTTTGTCATTGATAGTTGATTTATTTATGATGGATGTTAATAGGGCTGCACGATATTGGAATAACGTGATATGCGATATGGCTGCTGAATATAGCAATTTAACATGTATCTGAAGAACTGACATTTTTATAATTTGATATAAGAATTGAAAGAATTAAAAGAATTCTTTTCATGCACCAAAATAGGCGAACTAATTATATATTTAAGGGTAATTACCTCTCAGTTATCAACTATTGGATGGTTGTTGCATTTTTTAGTTGGTGTCTGACTGGTTGAATTTCTGCAAAGCGTAAAATTCCAGATTAAACATTGCATGGGCCAATATCGCGATATCAATGTTTTTCCGACATGTTGTGCTGTCCTATGCTAGACTGGTCTTGCAGGTCAGAGATCTTCAAGAACCACCTTCCAGCTTTGTGTATCTGATCTGTGTCTGAAATGACTTCTTATGGTTTGATTTCTATTTACCATTGTAGTTTTGTTTGTGTTGCAATGTGTTTTTGGTGTAATAAGTAAGTAAGTGCTTTCAGGTTAAGTTTCTGTGTTTTCGTGAGTGCCGATCCCGGGCTGTGGACGGTAAGTTGGTTCCAGTCTGAGTACCAGGAGTCTTCTGGTATCGTTTGTGTTGACACATGACGTATGTGTCAAAAGGGGGAATTGAATGTAAGTAAGGAATTTTTTTTTTTTATATATATATAATTTTCAAAATTTTACATAGTTCAACGGATTGGGAAAAGTTCTCATGTTTGGTTTTTGTCTAGGGGACTTGGTGATAGCAGCTGCTGAATGGCCCGAATAGCAGCCCGTGATACCAATTGTGAGCCCTCAACTGACTCAGGTGCAATCAGCCGTGGGCCCCAGGCACCTCCAGCGCAACCACCAGCAGCCCTGTGCGGAGGTCCTCAACTAGCGCTCCCTTGAGCGCCTGCACCGTCGTCGCCTCCAGTTCCTGCTGAGAAGTGTTCAACTCCAACCAGCCAGGAGCAGCCGCCAAACAGCAAACGTCTACAGGACCACCACCAGGCACACCTTTTTGACCACGACCAGACCCTCCACCGCCAGAAATGCCACGCCCCCAGATGAGCTTTCCCAAAACCCCCACCAGGATCACTCACCTGATGCCCCATCCAGCAGTCCCCTTATAAAAGGCTTGACCCAAAATCTGCTCTGACACATCCCTTCTTCTGATACAATCAGACATCACCAACCACATTCACAATACACTGTTCTTATGGGGCACAATAAGCCCCGGGCAGCGCAAAATCATAATCAGCCGGACTGTACAGAATGGGCCTGAATATTTATATATAAATATATAAATATAAATATATATATATATATATATATATATATATATATATATATATATATATTAGTGCTGTCAAACGATTAAAATTTTTAATCTGATTAATCACACTTTTAAATTTTTATTAATCACGATTAATCCGCTAATTTACTTGCGTAATATAAAAGAAATACAAATTACCGTAATATTTTGACAACACATTTTATGATATGAATGTCATTTGCTAACATTGTGTCACGCCGCCACCGGCGTGACGGCCCATGCTTTTGTTTTTATAGTCATGTTCCCGTTTTATTTTGAAAGTGTTAACTCTACTCTCACCGCAGGTCACTTACCCTTCCTGCAGTTCACTGATTACCGGTCCACGCCCATGATCATCACCACCTGTTACCAATCAACCCAGACAATAAAAGCCACCTTCATTCTCCAGTCAGTGCCGAAGTGTCACATCTCAGTGCATGGAAGCGTCCTCACAGCCCTCGTACCACAGTCCTTGTTTTATGCTTTGCCTTGCCTTGCCTTGTCTTGCGCCCTTAGTTTGCCTCTTGTTTTCCTCCTTAGTGGAGCGCCTTTTGTTGTCCCTGTTTTTGAGTGCCCTTTTTGTATCTCCAGTTTGGAGCTCTTTTTGTTCAGCCTTTTTTCCCTCTTTAAGAGGTGTTTTGGTTTTCGTGCTATTAAAGCTGCAGCCTTGTTGGCCAACTTTAATTCTGCGTCTGAGTCCTACCTCCTCTCGTCGTGTCAGTACACTTCGGCCAGCATGGACCCAGCAGAAAGGTTGGAGGCTGCACTACGTAGACAGGCCGCCCGCCTGTCGCACCTGGAGGAGGTCCAGCAAGCCATGGCCACCCGGATAGGTGAACTTGCTGGACAGGTGCAGGAGCTGGTGAACCACCTGCAACACTCCACGCCAACCGTCACGAAACCGGAAGCAGCTGAACCACCGATCCCAACTCCAGCCTTGGCCGAGGCTGGAATGAGACTGGCTTCCCCGGAGCGATACTCGGGAGAACCAGGACATTGTCAGGCATTCCTGACCGAATGTGACATTCACTTCGAACTCTCACCACAGGCATTTCCCACAGACCGTTCCCGCGTGGCCTTCATGATTTCCCACCTGACGGGACGAGCCAGAGACTGGGCCACCGCGGAATGGGCACGGCACTCCCCGACTTGCTCAACCGCAGCCGGGTTTAGCAGGGCTCTCCGCCTCGTTTTTGATCCAACCAACATGGATCGAGAAAAGACTCGAGAACTCAGCAACCTCAGACAAGGCAGAGAATCGGTTAATGATTACGCCATCCGATTCCGAACTCTAGCAGCCAAGAGTGGCTGGAACGACACAGCTCTCTTTGACCACTTTTTGAAGGGGCTCACAACCTCCATGCAGGAACTCTTACTTCCAAGTGACTTGAAGTATATAATTTTAGTTATCTATGTAGATTCATGCCCCCCATCCCTGTACAAGGCCACCTGGTTTGACCCAAACCTGCTCTGACACATTTTCCTTTCTTCTGACCTAGCAGATATATTTCGGGGCTTTCCGATCACGTGCACTCTGGCTGGCCTTGAATGCATTCTGTGAGATAGGGGTTTTCCGAACACGTGAGCTACACGTGCTACATGTGAGTGAGTGAGCCAAACACCAGCTGCAAGCAATAAAAATGTCTTGTCCGCAAGATTTATAAGCAGGAAGGTACACATGAGCTTGCGTAACCATGAAGTTCATGCAGAGGTCAGCTTTAAATTAGGCCAAAGGTGGCGAGCCTAAGTTTACGTGGAGTAACGGTGCCCCCAATGGTCAAAAAATAGCACTGCACCCAGTACTGCATTTTGTAGTTGTCCAATACCGTTAGCTGCCTTAAGATGTTACGCCCAAGGAAAAGTTTGGGGGGATGGACTTTGCAGGCTTTATAAACCAGTGCATTCCGTTTGTTCATCGGATTTCTAATCCCTTCTGGCCAGAATATATGTCTTGTTTGTATGTCTGTGTCAAATAAATCTCTTTGTCTACAGCTTGAATCTCGGCCCGGCACTCTGTTACTTTTTTCCTTCTAGATGCTGAATTGTTGAACTTCTCCTTTAAAGCGAATACAGGCGAAGACTCTCCGACACCCGGGATGCAAAATATACGATCACTCTTGGAGAGGACGGCCGCCCGCGTTTCGCGTCCCACCCCCCTTCCCGACATATCTCCCATGAGCGTTGGCCCGGAGGGGGGGTGCAGACGGCCTCCGCCGGGACGTAAATCTCGGTCCGGCCGTCTGCCTCTAGCCCGGGACGACGATACAACAGACTTACCCGGCGACCTGGACTCATTGATTTCGCTTGCCATCCGCACTGATCATCGGAGGCGGGAGCTCAAGCAGAGCAGCGGACTCCAAAGGATACCTGGTTCGGGACCCCTCCAGCATCCACTGGCAAGTGAGTCTTCAAGATATGCATTTCCCCAGTCATCCACCGCAAGGGAGGTCAGTGGAAATGACGAGGAACCCATGCAGCTTGGTCGGACCCAGCTAACCATCGAGGAGCGACAGCATCGCCGCCAAGAAGGCCGCTGCTACTACTGTGGTGAACTTGGTCATCTGGTGGGATCTTGCACCGTGAAGAGAGGTCCACCGGTGAGTTTCCCATCACCCCGTCCTGCTAAGACTCAAAGAATCACGCAAGTCAGGATAAGTCACCATGCTAGGACCATAGACCTGCCAGCCCTAATCGACTCCGGATCCGACGAGAGCCTCATGGCCTGGGGTCTCGTGAAACAGCTACGGGCCACCACCGAACCCCTTCCCCTAACCGTCCAGGCCAGAGCGCTTAATGGCAAGGAACTCTTTTTCATCACCCATATCACAGAGCCTCTCGAGGTCCATATTGGGCAGCACCAAGAATTCATTCGTTTCCATGTTTTTCGATCCCCGTCACACACACTGGTCTTGAGACATCCCTGGTTGCGGTTGCACAACCCCCGTATCGACTGGCGATCTGGGCAAGTCCTGGACTGGGGAAAGGACTGTGAACACCATGGGTTGGACCAATCAGCAACCAGTGCATCCTCAGCCGCAGTCAACCAGTTGACTCTTGAACCTCTCGCCCCCGAGCCTCGCCGGGCGCCGCCTCAAGCCCCCGAACCTCGCCGGGCGCAGCTCCAAGACCCTGAGCCACGCCAAGTTTATGCATCATGTCACGCCAAGTCTCTGCATCAAGTCGTCAAAGCCAAAGCCGTCCACGCCAAAGCCGTCCACGCCAAAGCCGTCCACGCCAAAGCCGTCCACGCCAAGGCCGTCCACGCCAAGGCCGTCCACGCCAAGGCCGTCCACGCCAAGGCCGTCCACGCCAAAGCCGTCCACACCTAAGTCTACCACACCACGCCAGGTCGGCCAAGCCTGCCACGCCTCGCCAAGCCTGCCAGGCCTCGCCAAGTCTGCCAAGCCTGCCACGCCAAGTCTGCCAGGTCTACCAAGTCAAAGCTGTCCACGAGATTCCCTTGGTACCTTCCGAACCTGATCCTGCGGTAGGAAAAACTCTTCTACCAGGAACATCCTGAACGGTCCCGACGGGACTATTGTCTGGCTTCATGGACGCCCTCCTGAACTGCCTTTTTGTCTGGGACGGAGGGGTGGGCCGTGTCCCACCTCCGTGCCCCCTTCCGCCCGCCCTTGTTTTTGGACTCTTTGTGTCGGATGGCCGTCAGGAGCCGGCCATTGAGGGGGGGGGTACTGTCACGCCGCCACCGGCGTGACGGCCCATGCTTTTGTTTTTATAGTCATGTTCCCGTTTTATTTTGAAAGTGTTAACTCTACTCTCACCCCAGGTCACTTACCCTTCCTGCAGTTCACTGATTACCGGTCCACGCCCATGATCATCACCACCTGTTACCAATCAACCCAGACAATAAAAGCCACCTTCATTCTCCAGTCAGTGCCGAAGTGTCACATCTCAGTGCATGGAAGCGTCCTCACAGCCCTCGTACCACAGTCCTTGTTTTATGCTTTGCCTTGCCTTGTCTTGCGCCCTTAGTTTGCCCCTTGTTTTCCTCCTTAGTGGAGCGCCTTTTGTTGTCCCTGTTTTTGAGTGCCCTTTTTGTATCTCCAGTTTGGAGCTCTTTTTGTTCAGCCTTTTTTCCCTCTTTAAGAGGTGTTTTGGTTTTCGTGCTATTAAAGCTGCAGCCTTGTTGGCCAACTTTAATTCTGCGTCTGAGTCCTACCTCCTCTCGTCGTGTCACATTGATGACATGCATGTACACAATTGTATGTAGTGTTGTTCCGATACCGTTTTTTGGCCCCCGATACCATACCGATACTTGAGTATTTTTTTCCTCAACATGAAAAAGCTGTCCTGTCATTGGTTCAGAGTATTCAAGGGCCAATAGGATATCTTAGATCGGCATGCAGTGAACATGTCACATATCAGTGAATGTCGTGCACCAGCAAGACACAAGATGCTTCAACCAAAATCCTATGTTAGTGTTGGAATTAATGGTAACGGCATGTTACTTTTGAGTAGTCATCGATACTGATACCACTGTTTTAATGCAGTATCGGCATCTCTGCCGATACCAGTATCGGTATCGGAACAACGCTAATTGTATGCATGCATCTATTACTCAAAATGTAACAGCATCATATCAATTGGGTGCAATTCAGCAATTATTAATTAATTAAACACAAGTTACTTTTGTTTTATCTAAAGTCCCGTCGGGGTGTTTTTTAAAGCGAAATTTACCACCGAGCACACCAACTGGAGTCAACCCGCTCATTTTGGAACAACAGGCGTAGGAAATGCCGTGTGTTGACCTAATTACTGACCTGCGTAGACTTCAATGTAAACATCCGCAGTTATGTTCAAGGCTCAAGTGCAGTCAAAAAAAATATTACGACTAATATGTGTTAATAAGTGATTAATGCAACATTTTTCTGTGATTAATTAATCTATTAACGCTTTAAATTTGACAGCCCTAATATACTAATACATACATATATATATACATATATATATATATATATATATATATATATATATATACATATATACAAGCCATTTCAAACATTAAAATTGGTCAGTAATTGGTAAAAAACAAACAAACTGATGTGTATGGACTGGCCAAATCTATAAAATTTTGAAATAATACGAAATTTGTCAAATTGTGGCTTATGAGGTTTTGGCCTGACGCCAGAGATACACAGTATATACAGTATCCACATATACCTGCATATGCATATACAGGGTGTTCCAAAATGTTTGACCCCATTTCATATGCCAATAATTTTGACAATTTTCGTTGGAATGACCTCAAATTTTCACAGCTTGTGTAGAAACGTTTCAGGTTTTTGTGTGTAACATCAAGCTTACACAAAACACAGGAAAGGAAGTTCTGAACGTTCTAAAAAGCACTTGGGCTGTAATTCTAAAATATAACCTGCCACTTGGTATTCAACATTTATGAAAATCTGTCATAGAACCAAAAAATATTTGTACTTTTCTTTGTAAATTTAACCAATAAAAGTTATGACCTTCAACATAAAGTCTATTTATTTTTATTAAGATCCATCAAGTAGTTTCCGAGATATGGGGCTACAAGTGGAGGAGTGGAAAAGTCACTTCATTTGCCCTCAGTGCCGGTTGGCGCGGGTTCGCTCCTCCGCCTGGGAGACCCCGTGTGGCTTACATGAAGTAAGCTTGTGTGTGAGTGTGTGAATGAGTGGTTAAAAAAAAAAAAAGTTTCCGAGATATGGGCATTTAGAATGGGGTCAAGCATTTTGGAACACCCCGTACACACGTTATTCCTGAAGCTTGGATCTCAAACGGGAGTTGGAGTGCCCTACATCATATCTTAAATACAGTATTCCTTGTTGAATCCAATCTTCTGGACAGAGACTTCAGATGTTGGCTACTGACTCTACAAAAGCCATTCCAAAATAGTTCATGTTACAAGCCTTGTTACCAGCTGTTACATGAATAAATTTGTCACAAAGTGTTCTATTTCCGTGCATGTGCGCTCAGCGTAATAGCGGGTGCAACTAAATTGTTGTGAAGGGGCATATCTAGTCTACATTGTTTAGAACCGCAGAGAGTCTTCTCTGGGCGTTCTGGCGGCACAGATACCGGGCCCCTGGCAAATCTGCCAATTTGGTAACGGATAGTAGACTGTGCTTGGTGCAAAAATGGGTGTATCTTAATATTTGTGCTGGGGCAAGTCTAGTTTAGCATGTTTGTCAATTTGGTAAAAGCGCTACGCCTCCCTGGGCCTTCCAGCAGACTGAGCTGCCGTGCTTCCCGACGCATCTCCAACTTGATGACAAAAAGTAGATGAGATCTTAAACTTGGTAAAACCAGGTCCTACTAGCGCCACAAGTAGTGTAACATGTCTTTCGTGGATTTGATCGAAGCACAGGCAGACAGATTCGGCTCGCCACGGACGTGTGTGGTGAATGTCATCGTATTTCATTCATAAATATGACAACAACATGGCACAATCCATTTCTTTGTCGTGATCAATAAATGGAACGAACTATCCATCTTATCTTATAAATATTTTAATAGGACCCCTCTGACTGGGCGTCACAACTGGTGGCTGTCACACATGGAATAAATCATCCGCAATGCAGGATCTTGCAGTCTACCTATATAAACACATTGTGCGGGTGCCAATCTCAGCTGTTGGAGCTCAGCGAGTCAATTTACTTACACCGCAATGTCAAGTATGGTGTGCCTGATTTGAATGCATGTGAGGGATGTCGAATAGACCCTTTCATGGCCTATGTCACGATGACATTACGTTGTTTACTGGAGGCAAAATCAACCTGCAGCTGGAGGCAAGGGAAGTGCAGCGAGAAGTAAACAATGCTGGTTGTCTGTAGAAAATGTCGTCTTGTTGTGTTTTTGATTGCCAGAACCGTAATAGCACCAACAAAAACTTGAAATTCTATCGCATCCCAGCCTCTGCCAGTCAGAGTAATCGCAAACGGCTGTGTTTAAACGCGATTAGGCGAAAGGACTAGACTGTCTGAGACTATCATCAACAATGCTCGTGTTTGCAGCGCACACTTCATATCAGGTAAGATTTAACTATCAGATTCAGTCTGGACAATGATATGGGCTAGACTTAGTTGTGATTGAAATTACTTAATTTAGTCATTATTTGTGGGATTATTTTTACATGCACGGACTTACAAAAAGTCTGTGTTTACATGCTACATGCGCGAATGCTAACCACCAGCTAACCAAACGTTAGCTGTATGTTTCAGTTTTGTCGAGGCGAAAGCCCCCACAATGGTTCCGATAACTTCTTGTCAAATTTTTGTAGAAAAGGTACATGCCTCGTATATCCTCGTCTTCTGTCCCTGTTGTTGACTTGGCAACACTAACAACACCGCACGACACAAGTCCTCGCTCAAGTTGTTATATTCTAAATTTTGAACATGTCCATTCAAGACGTAGTTGTAGACATCTAATGATTTATAGGCCTTCAGTTTATCTTTAATATATACGCTCAGTTTTTCTATACGGTAGATTTAAATGTCCGGCCATTGCACGGTGGGTAGTCCCGTAAAATCATCTATCCAGTGCGTGAGTGAGTAGGGGTCAGTAAATATCGTCCCATCAGTCAGAGTTAACTTTTTAGTTAAGTTAAGTAATACTCGCGTACTACTAATACTAATACTAATACTAATACTCGGTCGTGGTGAGTTTGCTCACATATGAACTCAAATGGCCATTTTCCGCGTCCATTCCGACGTGAAATGTCTGTGAAAATATGCTGACCGGTGTTAGAACCACACGCCACTGAGGTGTTTATGCCTCCAGCTAAGCCTCGCCCTTTAAATTGCGTCACATTGTTTACAAACTCTGAAGGGGTCAATTCGATTGGCCAGGAGTTGGCTACATTCCATCCCAAAGCAGCACATAATGGCGCGTACGCCCCATCACACCCAATTCTATCTGTGCAAAGTCCAGGAAAATTACAGAAAGAAAACTCCACCCATGCGCATGTTATGTTTCAGTTTTGGGTGGTTGAGTTTTTAGTTTAGTTTTGAGTGTTTATGTTGTCCTTTGTCCGGTTTTGTCTCCCCTAGTCTCGTCACAGTTAACCCTGTCCACCTGTGTGTGTCGCCCCTCCCCGTTTGTGTGACCTACTTAGTGCCCTCTGCCAGCTGTTTCCCAGGTGTGTCCTGTTAGTGTCTCATTAGTGTTGGTATAAGGAAGTGGTGTTCGTTTCACGCGGGTGTGGGAGCATCGTTGTGTAATATATACCTTGTCTGTTCTTGTGTGCTAATCTTAAGTTGCTAGTTTATTCCACGTCTGGTCAATTACTCTACGTCTGTCAAAGTCTTCACGCCAAGTCTGTCCATGTCTGTCCTCGTCATGCCCAGTCTTTTCACTTTCAAGCCAGTCAATACGGGTATTGTCATTCCTGTCATTCCTCTTCCTGTCTGGTTACTCCGCTTTTGGGTCCCACCTCATCCACACCATAACAGCGCACAGTTGGACTGCGCTTTCCGCTAGACTTGCGCTGTTGCACGAAAATGGGTTTCATCGTTATATAACTCAATCAAGAATATCAATTTGCTACATAGTACAGTGTAGGTATCTATGTTGTAATTGCCGATTGAGTTGTCTCCCTGTTGACTCATGTAAGGCACACATAAATGATAGGACACCAAGCTTAAGGAAGGCCTACACATCATTTTGTCCTTAAATTTGCAGTCATGATTCCTACCAGCACTTTGACTCTGATTGTCTTCTTCAATAACTTTATGTCCATCTTTGTCTTCCTCAGTAACTTTATGTCCATCTTTGTCTTCTTCAGTAACTTTATGTCCATCTTTGTCTTCTTCAATAACTTTATGTCCATCTCGGTATCTCTGCTGTTTGGAGCGAATTCTGTGCATTCTGACAGATATTAAGATGCAGAAAAAATTGTATTAGCATTGCAAATGGAATAGCATGCATTCCAGACAGGACATTCTTTGGAATGTTTTGCCCATATTAAGTATAATGTCAGACATCTATCACGTTTAATTTTAGTTTATGATCATGGATGAATGGATGAACATTTTCTACTATAGATTAACCATATCCTTATTTGGTTTAATCCAATTTAAAGAGGGAGTTTGAAATTACTCCGCCCCTCCATGGCCAAAAATATTTTTTTTGTTGTGTAGTGGAACCACAATTTAACCTCTGATTTGTTTCCTATGGATAATCTTACTCATGTACTACTGTAAATATGGCAAAATGTGATTGTATTTTTTTAAATTGCCAAAATCCCCTTTAATATGGAAATGCTCAGTATTTCGTCATGGGGGGGGGGCATGAACATCTTTACTAGATAAAAATGCACAAAGTGCCTCTCGCTATTCAAATTCAACAAGGAAAAGGTGAGTAATTCTGCGAACAGAATTGCATCGTGCAATTGCATGATCTGTAACACTACTTTTCGCCTACTTTATGATGTTATTGGGGCAAAACTAAAGAAGGGTGGTCCATTGATTGTGTGAACAGACTGCAGTAATAATGAAGTCACTTCAATGTTTGCTGGTTTTATTAAGTTTGACATGCTCCTTGACTGCACAAGTACATGTTATGGAGTGAGGGCATGTTCCCACCAACAATGATATCATATTCTTCAAAGGCTTGCTGAGGAAAGTGAGGGAGGGAGGAGTCACTCCATGGCTTCAGACACCTGGTCAGCAGGTCCTGTGTAAAACAAGTGGTGCTTGTACATGTGACCATTCCGTATTGCTTCACACAAAAAGTTAATGTAGTGTGCAATGCCGTCCATATGTAAATGACATACCAAGACCTTGGCTGACTTCAGTTTGTTGCAGCTCAGATATGGTAGATGGAGATACTGGTGGTACAACACCGAAGCCTTCTGGGGTCCTCCATCCGAAGTGTCCTCATTCGGGGCATTCCAATTTGGCTGCTGACTCTCCCGTTGATATTTTTTTTTCTTGCAGGTCGGTGATGTATTTAAACGGTGCATGAATGCTTGTATACATCAGAATATGGTTCTGGAACCCCTCAAGTTTGGCTGTTGATCTAGTGTGACACAAACAAAAACAAAATAAAAAAAATAATAAAATAATTGACCACATTTCCACATTTCCAACAAAGCCCCCAAAACATTGTATTAGTTAGATAAAAGTAACTTGACTGCATACTGCATAGAATATGCAAAGGCTGTTTGCTTGTCGAGTTTCCGTGAAAACGTAGAAGTCTGTACATTCTTGTGCACCCAATTACACAATGGACCAGTACACACTTGAGGTGAGAGTTCAGACTCTAGCAGTGCTTACGGTACAGCCAGCAGTTAAGTCCAGAAAGTTATTCCCTGCCGAAAATTAATTTCGAGAACACTATTTTCACCAAACACAACGAAAATAGTAATTTTCAACTCCTCCACTAATACAGTATGCTTTAGATTCTCAATTGAAGTTATGGGCAAATATACCTCCAAAATCACAGTTACACTACATTACACAATAACTTGCGCATTTACTCTGACTATAACCTGCCAGCGGGAATCTTTTTTTTTTCAAATCAAAGCAAAGTAGCTACATAACGAAATCGTTCGAGTGGTGTGGAGTTGCTAATCAACAGCTATAGTGATCGTAAAACAATGGTACGAACATCGTATTAATTAGTACGGTGCATACTTTTTCTCTCACTCTCAAAACGTAAACACAAATGTACTCTTACTTACCGGTCAAGTAGAAAGTAGTCGAAGGCACCGGCACTTCCCAAACCTAGTCTGTTCCTCATTTCTCTCCATCTGGCAAATGCGGCTACAATATAAACTCTTGTTTTGTCACGCTGAAATAAAATCAATTACCAAAGCAATTTGTGATGCTTGATAATGCTCTCTTCGGGGACCGGAAACTCTTCTTCTTCGTTTACATGCGGTCGCCATACAAACCGGAAGTGCGTCTGCAAAGGCGTTCCAAAAACGCGTTAAGAAATGGATTGCTGAAATTTGTCTTTGACGGCACCCGTAGCAGAAAGATGGCGGCGAAACATGGCGGACACTATAAGGCGCGGCGCGGTCATGTAAAATAATTAGTGATTTCTAGACTTACCGTTATATTTTAAAAAAGTACGTTTATGCGATACAACATATCTTTTTACTTACGACTAACACAAACATTTGTTTTTTTTAAATGAATGAATTATTTTTTCACCACTCGATGCCACTGTATAATACTGAGTGTACCTTTAAACAACACCTGATTGGTTCGACCTAAAAAAGGCCGGCTGCAAATGTATTAGCGGGAGCAGTACAAGATGTATTCTCCGGAGTTTGTGAACTCACAAATACTGCGAGAATGCAGCTCGCTGGCAAGGTAAAATAAATTTTAATACATTAAAAAAAATTAAGTATGTTGTCAACACACTGATCTTTGAGCACTTACGATCTCTTGAGCTGGGATAAGGATTTCATCTCAGCCTGTTGGTGTGATTTAATGTTTTTCATTATAGTGGCTTTGAACAGCTCAAACCCCCTGCAAAGATGTAAATGCCATTAAAAGAGTGAAACAACAAGAACTAGTCATTGCCATGACATCTACAAGAATGGAAACTTGAAAACGGTTCACAACTTCACAAATTACGGTCATGTCTGATTCTGTTTGGCATGTGGCATGTGTGCAGGATTAGAGCATTATATAGGCAAAAAGTATGATGGAAAATTTAACAACTATGCAAAAACATATTTTTAAAAAATCACATTATTTTCTGGTTCCAAAATTGTCATGAAAAAAGTCAGCAACATTTCATTTATTTTCAGTTCAGCACTGTTGTGTAAATTACGCCTTTGTTTATTGCGTCTTACCTTGAAGCCTGTTTGCGAAATGCTTGCAATTCTGCTACTACGTGTATGAAATAGAAACTGAGGAAAACTCTTCTCTGCAGCAGCAGGAAGAGAAAACAAATACTGTCCCAGATGATCCCTGCTTCCTCAATCGGGAGGCTGCAATCCTTATCACTAACTACATTTGCTGTCAAGACAAAAAATAACAGGCACACACATATGCAGTTAAAATATACTGTAAATAGTAGGCTTTACAGAGCAAATTAACAACTGGATGAACCAAAATTTCCTTCAGCTAAACAATAACAAAACGGAGATCATTGTTTTCGGCAATAAAGAAAAGAGGATTGCTGTTAGAATACACATTGGGGCCTATTCACTAAAGGTTTGCGTCGCCTTTGCACCGCGCTAGCCG
The DNA here is from genome assembly GCF_051991245.1 of Festucalex cinctus. Taxonomy (NCBI): domain Eukaryota; kingdom Metazoa; phylum Chordata; class Actinopteri; order Syngnathiformes; family Syngnathidae; genus Festucalex; species Festucalex cinctus. The sequence continues at coordinate 25,539,092 of NC_135424.1, forward strand.
GCAAAAATGGAGCATTTAGGGAGCACCTAATTCACTAAACACGCTCAGATGGGGAAATCCGTCACTAAGTGTTCTGCCGAACAGATTGCGTCACGGTGCGCCGGTGTTATTTGCGTGTATGTAAATTAGGTAATTTGCATACATTTGACGCAAAATATGCCCACCCCAATGCAAATGAGACTCATTGATATGCAGCGTCTAATTCACTAACGCCAGCGCAAATAGCAACACCTCGCTTGCGTGACGCAAATAACGTTTTTGGAAAGCATGTATTAACCTGACGCACCTCGATCTCCGGCAGTGCATGCCTTTTGCCGCACAACATGCGCGGCTGATCACGCAGAGAGGAGAGAAAGAGAGAGAGAAAAATAGAGCGAGGGGGAAATATTTCCGTGTTAGCTTAAGACACATCGCGTAACCCGGGCTGATTGGCAATAGCGGGGAGGCATTTTACGATCATTTTCACGTGCCAGATGTATGCTGTACGGCCACACCAACCTCAGAGAATATATATTTGAAACACGATCGCGCCAATAATTTGTACTTTATGAATGAATGACGTCGTTGTCGTCCTCTCTGCTCTGTACAGCTTAATGGCGCTCTAAACGCTTACTCTTGGTCCAACCTCGCTTTCTGATCATGTCATCTTTCTCGCAACTGTTACTATAACAACCATGTTGTTGGCGCAAATCCATTGCCATGTGTGGTAAATCAGGTGCAAATTTGCTCCAAGCTGTCAGTTTTGTGGGCGTGTTTGCGCCGGTATATGATTAGAGCAATATCCTTAGTGAATAAGTGGGTAACTGGGCGCAGACTGCGGGTGCAGTTGTGGTGCAATATTTCGCACTATTACTGGACGCAGCGCATTCTTAGTGAATATGCCCCATTGAGTCGCTGTCTTGAGAAACCAAAGACCGAGTTCGAAATCTTGGGGTAGTAATAGACTCAAACCTGACTTTCAGCAATCATATCAAATTAATCACTAAAACATCCTTTTATCAGCTGAAAAACATATCCAGAAGAACTGCATGCTTCAAGCAGACCAAGAGAAGCTTATCCATGCCTTTATGTCTAGCAGACTCGATTACTGTAACGGTCTTCTGACTGGACTCTCAAAAGAACATGAGACAATTGCAGCTCATTCAGAACGCTGCAGCTCAAGTTCTGACCAAAGCAAAGAGATCAGAAAATATCAATCCAGTACTTAAGGCTTTACACTGTCTCCCAGTCAGCTGTAGAATAGATTTCAAAATTCTGCTACTGGTCTATAAATCACTGAATGGTTTGGGTCCTGAATATATCCAAGAAATGTTGATTGAGTACAAACCCAGCAGGGCTCTGAGATCTACAGCCTTGGGCCAAACAGTGGAACCCAGAGTTTGAAGCAAACATGGTGAAGCTGCAATTAATTGTTATTCTGCATACAGATGGAATAGGCTGCCAGCAGAAGTCAGCCCCGCGTGCAAATGCTTTTAAATCCAGGTTGAAAAATTTGCTTTTTTCTCATACCTTTGATTCAGGACTTTTAAACAGCTTTAATTCATAATTTTTTTGTTTTTCCTTTTTAATTATTATTTTAAACTTCCTTACGCTAAATGTTTTTTCACATTGTGAATGTATGTTCTTTTAGTAAATTTTGCAACCTACTTTTATTTTCTCTTCTTCCTCTGACCTGTTTTTGTTATGCTTATGAGTTGCCTTTCCTTGTGTAAAGCACATTGAGTTGCCTTGTGTATGAAATGTGCTATACAAATAAACTTGCCTTGCCTTACCTTGCCATCAGACTTTGCGGCACTGTCATGGCCACACCCTTTGCCGAAAAGTCACAATATTCAGTGTGGGGCATGATCAATATCTTCAGGCTTTTCTGACAAATTTTCAACTGGATCCCTCAAACGGGCTTTGCACAGTAGATAAAAAAGTAAAGTATGACAATTTTTGTCATCACTAGGTGGCGGCAATAGTATAACCGAATATCATACATATGTTGTCAGGCCTTGGGTTTTAAGATGCATGAGAAGTTTGGGAATTTTTGGAGCTTGTACAGCAGAGTTATTAAGCATTTCCTCTTTCGTGATGAAGGAAATATTCAAGGCAAACTTTGATGCCCCGTCATATAGTATTACGGAAATTCAAGATTTCTTTCCCCAGTTGTTATCCCAGGTCTTGAGATCATACATGCCAAGTTTAAAGAAAATCACCATGCAATGTAAATGATGAATCATCATAATACAATAATATTTATCATTCTTGTCTGATACTTACGATCATAGTATCCCTTGACTGTGCAAACTAAACTGAAGAGTTGGATCATCCAACAAAAGCCCTTCTGCATTTCAATAACAAACACACACGCCAGAATCTGAAACATACAGAGAGAGAAACTATGGAGGACCAAAACTGCCAACATTATCATAAATAAATGACTAAATAAATAAATGACTAAAAGTGAAAATAAAAATGAATATAAAAAAATATAATTTGAAAATTATATCTAAAAAAATAAATATAAATGGAAATAAATCCGTTTTTATTTTCACTTTTCGTCATTTATTTATTTGTTTATTTAGTCATTTATCTATTTATTTAGTTATTAATTTATTTCGTCATTTATTTATTTAGTCATTTATTTATTTAGTCATTTATTTATTTTGAATTTTGGCAGTTTTGGGCCATACAGCCAAGTCGAAATGTTATTTAAATGAGGGGGCGGTTCTAAGCGTGTTTTGGGCTGGACTCCGCCGTTGCAAACTGCCTGTCATTGGTCGAGTGAGCAGCTCGGTGAACAAGGAAGTTTCACCGGCTTGCAACGTGAGAGCAGACAGTGGACAAGATAGTCGTCCATTGCTGGAGCTCTCCATTGTAAGTCGGCAAGACTTCCTTGTTCGCCGAGCTGCTCACTCGACCAATGACAGGCAATTTGCAACGGGGTGACACGGCGAGAGGAGGTAGGACTCAGACGCAGAATGTAAGTTGGCCAACAAGGCTGCAGCTTTAATCGCACGAAACTCAAATCGCCTCTCAAAGAGGGAAAAAAGGCTGAACAAAAAGAGCTCTAAACTGGAGATACAAAAAAGGGCACTCAAAAACAGGGACAACAAAAGGCGCTCCACAAGGGAGGAAAACCAGGGCAAACTAAAGGCGCAAGACAAGGCAAGGCTAGACATCAAACAAGGACTGTGGTACGAGGACTGCGAGGACGCTTCCATGCACTGAGATGTGACACTTCGGCAACTAACTGGAGAATGAAGGTGGCTTTTATTGTCCGGGTTGATTGGAAACAGGTGGTGCTGATCATGGGCGTGGACCGGTAATCATTGAGCTGCAGGAAGGGTAAGTGACCTGGGGTGAGAGTAGAGTCAGGACTATCAAAATAAAACAGGAACATGACTGTAAAAACAAAAGCATGAACCGCCACTCTGGTGGCGGCGTGACACGGTGGAGTCCAACCCAAGACACGGTTAGGACCGCCCCCTCATTTGAATAACATTTCGACTTGGCTGTACGGCCCAAAACTGCCAAAATTCAAAATAAATAAATGACTAAATAGATAAATGACTAAAAATAAATAAATAAATAAATAAATAAATAAATGACTAAAGGTAAAAATAAAACTGATTTATTTCCATTTATATTTTTTTAGATATATTTTTTTTATATTCATTTTTATTTTCACTTTTAGTCATTTATTTATTTATTTAGTCATTCATTTATTTATTTCGAATTTTGGCAGTTTTGGTCCTCCATAAGAAACAATTCATCGTTAAATGAATCCAAATTGAATACCTAATTTAGGGCATTTTGCAAATGCATTTACTCGAAAACAGTGATTTATTGTATGGGGGGAAAAAAATCATCTTTTAAATTGACACTGCTGTAAACTTTGTAGCTGTGTGTAGCAAGGAGTTGGGTATGTGGCCTGTGCTTGACACAGTATCCCGTTACATGCTACCAACAAAGTCATACTGATTTCATACTTACTGATAGAATATTTTTGGATATGATGACTGCCACATTATAGATGATGAGACAGTCCCACATGGCAAGGCGTGTTCTGGAGGGTTTGATCAATAGTTGGGTCCCAAACAATAAAAAAAAAAAACAAGCGAGAAGGTATCCCAGTCCAAACACTGAGACCCGTGTAGCCCCAGTGATGAAGACCACTGACAGTACAAACCAGAATAAGTAGCGAAAAACCAAAACCTTAGCCATGTCCAGGTAACTCCTGAAAGAGGAGAGGAACACAGTTTGCTCAAATGCCTTTTTTCGTACAGTGAAATGAGGCTACAGCTTTCAGAAGTGGCAAGACAAACAGTGAAAACATTCAATGTCAGGTACTTTTTTATTCTAGCTTCCAAATTCGAAAACAATAAAGTGTAAAGACATGGAAAATACAATGTTCTTCTTGAGAAGGGCTAAATTAAAACCTAAAACAAACTAAACATAGTAAAGTGATTCTGAAACTTCAGAAATTGATGCATTAAAAGAGACCTATTATGCACTTTTCACCATTTCAAACAGTTCCCAGGTATTTTAATAATGTGAGTAATGTTCTTTCATCAAAATGCGACGAACCTTTACTTAGTCAAGGAACACGTTTTACATTAAAACACTTTCAAGGCCCACCAGACACACACACACACACACAAAAAAAGCCATACAGAAAATGAATACTTCAAAAAGTAAGTCCTAGGCTGTGTCCAAATTTTCATCCTTATCGCAACCCATGTTCATTTTGAAATTATTTCCTGGTCTAATTTTGTACTATAAAAATGAATATGGTGTCGTCAAGTATATTGCCATAATTGAGATATCACTCAGTCAGGGTGTTCATATTACAGTCAAACCTCGGTTTTCGAACATAATCCGTTCCAAAAGGCTGTTCCAAAAGTGAATCGTTTGAAATCCGAAACAATTTTTCCCATTATAATTAATGTAAATAATTGTAATCTGTTCCAAGTCTAAAAAAACTTTTTCCAAGTTTTTGCTTTTTTTTGTTTTTTGTTGTTTTTGTTTTTTACTATTATACACCATAAACTGCACTGTATACTATTTACCATAAATAGAAAAGGGTAGAAATAGACACTGTTTTATTTTAATAGATTATATCCTTTCTAAAATGATGAAAAAAATAAAAATAAAAAATGCACTTTCTTTCTTTGGACCCATGATTAGGGGCTAATACACGATGCAAAACTATAAAAAAAAAAATAAAAATAAATAAAAAATAAAATAAAAAAAAGCAGTCAGATTTGCATAAATAACAATGAACAGGTCTCCGAACAGCTCTGAATGAACTTTGAACACGAATGTGCTACGGAGGAAGCATCCTGGGCATTCCAGTTAGCTCGGCTCCCGAATGCGTCGCGTTCAGGTATGCTCAGCTTTTTCTCCCGACTGAGTCGCGTTAGGTACGCTCGGCTTTTTTCAGTTTGGTCGAGAACCGATTTTTTGGACGAGTTCTGAGACGTAAAATTCTCGAATTTTCTGGTCGAAGACCGATTTGGTCGAGAACAGAAGCGTTCGAAAACCGAGGTTTGACTGTATTCTTTGGAGAAAGAAATGGGGGAAAATACATTTGTTGAAGTGACTGGAGCGGAGTGCGACACAGCCAATTTTGCTCAACCAGTCCTGCGGTGGCGTTATGAATGAAAACCGTGACTGATTGGCCCAAAAATTATGAGTACATGTGCAGACATATATTAATCATAGTCTAAAAATATTAGAGCAAAGCTTGCAATGATTTGGATAATATTTAAGACGGAAGCGCTGCCATACATTCATATAATAATAATCATAATAATTATAATAATAATAATAATAATAATAATAATAATAATAATAATAATAATAATAATAATGGATAACGCTTTCAAATATTATCAAAAATGTTTCGAGTTCCGTTCATGGTGGTACACTGGTTAGTACGTCCACCTCCCGCCGCTGCTGAGGGTGTAAGATCGAGTCCGGGCTTCAGCTTCGGGGATGGACTACGTCATACACAGAATCTGGTCTGTTGTTGGAGCGCAACAACACGGGCAGCCACTTACCCCTGTAAAAAATTGTATTCCCTCCCGTGGGTACAACACATACATACATACATACATACATTTTCTTGACCGCTTATTCCTCACAAGGGTCGCAGCGGGTGCTGGAGCCTATCTCAGCTGGCTTTGGGCAGTAGGCGGGGGACACCCTGGACTGGCTGCCAGCCAATCGCAGGGCACATAGAGACGAACAACCATCCACGCACACAAGCACACCTAGGGACAATTCGGAGCGCCCAATTAACCTGCAATGCATGTCTTTGGAATGTGGGAGGAGACCGGATGACCCGGAGAAGACCCACGCGGGCACGGGGAGAACATGCAAACTCCACCCAGGAAGACCGGAGCCTGGACTTGAACCCGAGTCCTCAGAACTGTGAGGCGGACAACACGGTACAACGGTACAACACGTTCTTCAATAAATACATGAAAACACACATATTCAGTTTTAGAAATGTTTTGAAATAAGAAGAACGTATTTATCACGGAGAAGCAAAAGAAAAGCAAGTACTCACGCGGCAGTGGAGTTTGGTGCATTCAATGACCACGCACGTAGTAGGAAATCTTAGATATAGATAGAAAAAGCTCAGCCGACTGAATGGTGCAGTTTTTCTGTTTTGTTCCAGATGTTTGATATTTAAATAACTGTTTACAATGAACTTTTTCGAAGAAACTCCACTTTTCTGTGATAAAAGGTAAAACATTCCACACCCACATAAATACAGTAGGTCGACGGTACACACCTAAAAAAAAATTTAACTGAAGAAGCCCTATGGATCAAAGGTGAATATTTACCATATTCAACAAACCAGAACAATCGAGTTGCCTCAATTCACCCTTTTATTCAATTTTGTCTTTTGGTAAAAATGAAAAGTGCACAGTCACTTTTCGAACACCCTGTATAATGGCATATAATAAATCTTCAGAACACAAAATAAGTAACATGGAAAAAAAATATATAGAATACTGAATTTACCTGCAGTTGACAAAATTGGGTGCAGGATTAAACAGTCGACCTTCCATTGGATCAGGGTTGTCTGTATTGTCACCAGCCATAACGACCCAATCCTCACAATTTTCACACTTAAATACTTTCCACTGCTGTGACGTACAAATCAGAAGCACAAAATCCACTGCGAAAAAGACATAACCCATTAGGATAAAGCATTATAAATGACAGTAGAAAATGGCATTATATATGAGCAAGAGACACACTGAGAAATAAAGACATCAGCAACTCGACCTACACTGAGTCTGACCTGTTTATTAGTGGTGATTCACATTTGTAAAAAGACTTAATTCTCTCAATGTGGTATAATCATAATATGATCACTTTGTTATTAAAACACTTTATATATTGAGGAAGGGAATCACAAAGTAACTTGTGATCTAGTATTAGTAGTACTTATATTGCACTGTAAAAACAAATCTGAATTGAATAAATCAGAGCACATATAGTGGTTCTGAATTAACCTAAGCTAACTGATGGAAAAATCATTGGGGGAAGAAAGACACTTATAATGTTGCACACAGAAACCACACAAATACCAACCAACCTATCAGGTTTTTGGAGTTAGGCACAGTGTAGAAGTCTGGCAGATAAAGCCATTTGATAAGAGCAGAGTTCATTAAAAGTGGTGTGTTCCACCGCCATGGGTAATCTGTAGCACAAAAAATAGAGAAAATACAAAACATTTGCAGATGCTTACTGTAAATCCATAAAGATATAAACCGAAGTGGGTAGTAATGAGTTACATTTACTCCGTTACATGTACTTGAGTAACTCTTTGACCGCCAAAAACGTTTAATCATGATGAGTAAAATCACGATGTATGCCGCCAGAGACGTTAAATGACGTCATCTACGTTTTTTGTTTTTTTTAATCAATGGGAAGTGCAATGTCTGAGTGCAGCGCTGCCTGGTCAATAGGATGTGGAATCAAAAACACCCACTAACTATGGCCAGCAGATCGCAGCATTGTATCTCTTTTCAATGGGCTGCCAGTGTATGGAATTACAATAAAACGTGACGGAATCTGGTGAAATCTGATGAAACAGAACGTTTTCAGGGATGACGTGAATGATCAAAGCCTTTGTCACATTAACGCTAATTCACAGAGCGTCACTAAACAAAAAATATTAGTGTCAAAGTCACTGCTATGGAGAAAATGTATCTTTTTCACAAAAATCTTCTGATATTTTCAATTTTCACACAATGCCACTCAAATGGTGATTTCTAAAGAACGGAATAAGGTAGAAACATACTTCGGTAACACTTTATAATAACGATTGTTAGGTAACAGTTTGTAATGCGTTTGTAAAACATGATTCATGATAACTAATGATGAACTAATCATTTGTAATTATTAAAATATTAGAAACAAGTACTTTACAAATGATTAGTAGTTAATAAGTTGTAAATGTATTAGCAAACGATGAACTCATGAAGAGCAATTCAGAACTCATGATGAACTCACAATTTGCAACTGTTGAATGATTGTTAACTCATAATGAGTAAAACGGGAAAGAAATTGACAATTTTTTCGTTAATAACTTGTAAAAGCATTAACAAACGGTGAATTCATGATTAGCAGATCTTAACTCATGATGAACTAACAATTTTGCAACTGATAAATGATTGTTAACTAATAATCAGTAAATATTTAAACATGAGAAAATGTAATTTACAAATTGTTAGTTAATATCTTATAAATGCATTAGCAAAAGATGATGTCATGACGAAGAGTTCTGAACTCATAATTTGCAATGTTGTGGGATTATGAGTTAATAATTTGCAAATCATACCTACTGGTTAACACATGATTCAGAAATGTATATTACTCATCATCATAATGCAAAAACATGTCATGAAGTGCAATTCTGAACTCATGATGAGCTACCAATTTGCAACTATTGAAGAATAACATTCAAAGTCCTTGTAGCTCAGCTCCTCATCTATGGAAATCAAGGCCCCACTGGTGTGGTATTATTATTTTCATTATATTACAAACCTTTTTGCAGATCCACTCCAAAGTTGAACATTGGTGATTCCGCCAGTATTTGTAAACTGTTATTATCAACTATACAATTATTATATTATATTATATTATTATTATATAACAATTATTTACAACTTAGATTACCATGTGTACAAATCATGTTATCATGAACACATTATCTATTCATTTTAACAAGTCATTTAATAATCTTTTTGCATACCCTATTCTAAAGTGACCACACTTCATCATGTTCAAATGACTAATATGTTTGCTGATAATATTTGTTATCATGAACACATTATCTATCCATCCATCCATTTTCCTGACCGCTTATTCCTCACAAGGGTCGCGGGGGCTGCTGGCGCCTATCTCAGCTGGCTCTGGGCAGTAGGCTGGGGACATCCTGGACTGGTTGCCAACCAATCGCAGGTCACACAGAGACGAACAACCATCCACACTCACACGCACACCTAGGGACAATTCGGAGCGCCCAATTAACCTGCCATGCATATCTTTGGAATGTGGGAGGAGACCGGAGTACCCGGAGAAGACCCACGCGGGCACGGGGAGAACATGCAAACTCCACCCAGGAAGGTCCGAGCCTGGACTCGAACCGGAGACCTCAGAACTGGGAAGCGGACGTGCTAACCACTCGACGACCGTGCCGCCTACATTATCTATTCATTTTAACAAATAATTTAATATTTTTGCATACCCTATTCTAAAATGACCACACTTCATCATGTTCAAATGACTAAGATGTTCGCTGATAATATTTATAATGAACAAACTACGTTTTCATATTAACAAGTCATTTAATAATCTTTTTGCATACCCTATTCTAAAGTGACCACACTTCATCATGTTCAAATGACTAATATGTTTGCTGATAATATTTGTTATCATGAACAAACTATGTTTTCATATTAACAGGTCATTTAATAATCTTTTTGCATACCCTATTCTAAAGTGATGAAACATACAAAATGTTGCTAGTTCCTTTTTTATTTGCAAATGTAATGTACAAATTAACAAGTAGTATTGTTGAATACAAATATGTGTACAGTACTACATTTCCTACAACATAAAACTGTAGGACTAACAGTTGCAATTGAATATTACTTCTGTTGAACTTAACTTATCTACTGCCTTTTCATAAAAGGCAGCAGTTTCCCCTTTTTTTTCATGATTTCAATTTCGGCTTTGATGGATGGATTACTGTCTATTGTTTGTCGAGAAACTAATTCAAACTCTTTCAACTTTTGGCCCCTTGAATATCCCTCAAGGACCTGGCTGTACTTTTCCAGGTTGGCGACACTCAACTCAGCAATACACACACTAGCTAACACTGTGTTGCGATCCACACCAACGGCCTCAAATGATTGTCTGAGATTCTTCCCTCGCAGGAAGACATGAGGACCTTCTTGTATCGTTTCATGACATCCTCGGGTGTTGAAGCTGGAATCATGAAAGAAAAGAGTGAGCAATGCAAGGACTAATATAGTGGTTTCAGTCTTGTTCATAGGTTCACAAGATACTTTTAGCCATGTCTCATAGAACTCAGTAATTTTTCTGCAACCATTATGATCATGTTGGACAGCACAACTGTAAGATGAATCTTATGACGTATGGTACTGCAAGTATATACAACAATTGCTTTTAAAAAGTACTTTGAATGGTTGAGAAGCATTACATGAGTACTGATTAAATGGAATCATCTATTTTGTTATCTATTTTGTCACCTTTCCGCAACGTTGCTTTATTCAATACTGAAGAACCCATATTGTAATATATTAAGCTTTATTCATTTTGTTAAAGTCCAAAGTTAGAATAGTTTGAAAAATAAAATTCTAATAAACTCAGTTGTTTATTCCACTATGGCATTTTAAAACATTTCTACCGCTGTAAAAAATGCTGTTTGGCAAATCTCTCACATTTACGACCAGCTATTTTTGAGCCAATCAGTATTGGTTTTGCGTAGCCATGTGAAACAGAGTTGAGTATGGCTTTTTATTTACATACAGCTCCAGTCTCACAAATCTTCACTACCCTATATGATCATATAACTGGCATAAAGATTTCAGTTTGTGAAATGCAACAGTAAATCTGTACATTATTGATCCCAAATCAGATGTGGAGATCTAGTTGAACCCCAGCAACCGCAGGGTAAATGTACTTGTTTACGAATGGTGGGTACACCTATTTGACTTGCTACTTTGGTATTTATGCAGAAAGAACGCCACACCTTTTCCTATTCAACTGTGTGTACTAACTGTAATTACGTTTATTTTAGTGATATCGCGTAAGAAGATCTGACAAGCAAAATACAAACAATGACCCCCAAATATACCAAAGAGACGCTCAAAATAAAGAGCGAGGTGAACATTGTTTAATGTTCTTTGACATAGTATTTTACTCTTACACTATATTATCACTATCAAAGTGTTGTAGGTCTAAATTATTCACAGTGATTCATACTCTGCAATGAGTTGTGACATCAGTTGAGTTAGAGAAATTTTCCATGCAAAGGGAACATCTTCACATGCATTTCTGCTCAGGCTATGAAGCCGTATGTCACTGAGCTCAGGCTTGCGACACTGTGTGCATTTAGCGAGTGATGGCATTTTGTTAGGTTTAGTTTACTACTGCAAAACATTATAAAGATGTTCGGCCGACATTCGCAAACCATCTGTATGCTTATTTATTTGTCAATAATTTGATGGCAACAAGAAAAGCACTTTGTGAGCATAAAGATTGTTTGCGAGGGTGTAAGTTACACAGGTTTAATGCAAATAATATTAAGTACAATAATGGCACTATGAATTTGTTTTTCCATCAAAAAAGATAAGACTAAAAGAACCCCCTTTGTGTTCACCCTAATACTCCCACAAGCTACATAAGAATCTTCCCATGATAATTTACTGCACACTCATCTTTATTGTAATACAACATAATTGAATAAGTATAAGTCAAACCACTAGTGTACTTATATAATTTTTAGCTATCGACAATTAAGCGGCCGATCAGTATCCCATTAGTTTTTACTTTGGAAAACAATGACCAAACTGGTAACATAGTATAACATCTATACCCCTTTTTTTTTAAATGTCGCTTGGTGAACAACTACTGTACAGTTATGCAAGTTAACAAAAGAGAGCACTGTAGCACACCTCTTCCAAAAGTGCATTTTCCTTTAGTCGCTCTCTTCTTTGGGCGCTTCACCATCTTCTTGTGTTTTTTTCCCTTCTTTTTCTTCCTCCTTTTTTCCTCATCAGAGGAAGAGGAGGATGAGGAAGAAGAAGAAGATGAGGACTTTTCCGAAGAGGACCGTGTTGAATCCGAAACATGCTTTGTGGTTCCAGTAATGTCCTTTTTCTTGTCTGATGAAAGACAAACATGGCTCATTGATGAAGTGAATAATGATACACTTTGGTTATACCTATGAGAACACAATATTCTGTTTGCATTAACAATTAAAATGGAAGAATTGTTATCTAAAAAACCCCCCGATGCATTTTCATATCTAAACTAAAGTATATCTCAAGTTTAGAAGTACCCAGTGAATAAGTACTTACACTGACAGTTCCTTTAGCAGGAACTCTCTATCTTTCTCCAGTTCCTTAATTTTGGATTCCATTGCTATTCTGTATGTTGGTGCATCTGCAGAGGCAAAACATGTAGTAAAAAAAATATCAATTTAGTAGAATCAAACCATGACATTCCACTTCTAAGTATCAAATAAGTAGATGAGGCATGAGGCACGAGCTTTGAATAGTAGAATGTTTAATAACGCCAGCCAAATTTCGAAAGTAGCTTTGTCAATTATTCTCCAAATTTTATGCAATTCTAATGTCTTCCAATTGACAATGCCATGGATTCAAAATTATTGTCCTTCTCAATGGGTGCGATCGTAAAGTAGATTCTGATGCTCTGAGGTTTATAACCATACTGTGGTTAGACAAAAAATTGGTGTTTTCAACAGCATGGCATTTAACATGACAATCAGAGCTCAAGCACAGTCCTCTTTGTTGCTACAGTAATTTATGTTCTACACTAGGTGACGCCTACTAGGCGTCACCTAGTGTGCCACCTCTTACTAGGCTACACATGTTACAATTGCTGTGTCATTACAGGTTTTTTTGCATGAGTCTCTTAAGTACGGCATTAAAAGTTAATCGGTGGACCATTTTTTCTGCCTGTAAATGAGATTTGACTGGAATTTACATAGTAAAACTAAAAATCTAAACTGATAAATTCACCCAATGTTGTAATACTAGTCTATATATCATAAAATCGTTGACATGGCCTACTCATTTGCTAGATCAATTTTGAATATCTGCAAAGAGACACAAAGTCATGGAGGATATGATTTATTGATTTCTTTTTCTGAGGTGCCGGCCAACTAAATCCTTTTGTGATCGGTGCACCCCTATAATAAACTATTTGCTTCGTGAGAAGTCAGAGTTTGAGAATTTCTTGAATTTTTCGCATCGTCACACCAGCTGTTTGGGAATCATGCAACGAAGCACTGAACTGCGTGGACTGCAAACGCTGGCGAAAACCCAACGTCTCAATTTAGTAGATTTCCATACGCGTCACAGTAGGTTAATTAAACTGATGTCGGGTACTGTCGAGAAATCATGGTATAATAGTTTGCCGTGCACTTTAACACTTAACTTGTCACATTGAACTTACCTACGGATGTGGCGGCAGTCTGTTGCTTGCTGTTCTTTTTTCGTGAGCGCGTATCAGCCATGCTGTTTAGTGTTTGGAGCTGAGAAAACAAGTCGCTTGGCTTCGTTCTCTCTTCCAACCGTTAGCATGTAGGGCCAGAGTCTCGTATTGGGTTGCCAGATTAAGAGAAAATAACGCAATACGAACAGGGTACAAGTAGGAACACATGCAAGCTGTAAGTAAAACAGCTACATAATTTCTTGTTTCAATTTTGGAAACATAAAAATCCACACCAAAAAAAAAAAAAAAAAACGGGCACGTTTTTTATCATCAAGTGGAGAAACAAATAGATACTTGAGTGCAACTGGCAACATGGTAAACATTTTTCAGTGTTTATTTCAAACCCGGCCACGAAATTGAGACTCAGTATCTGATTGGTTGTTGTTTTAAGAGGGAAACTACCCGGTCAGAGTGTTCAAATACCATCACGGGCTCAGCCTCCTTGCGCAATGTCGAAAATTAAGCGTTTTGCAAGGAAAGTCAGGGAACTGGTGGAAAAAAAAAACACCCACAGTCAAAAATACGCTGAATCTAATTTTGTGGTTACAAAAGAAGAAAGTGATTGGCAGTAAGATACACTGCAAAACCTGCAAAAGAAAAATGAAATTGAGCCGAGCTGACTGCATCGATTTCTATGAATGGTAAGATCTTTTCAACATGCCTTTATGTCGCTTTATTTTTTTCCCCAATCCCGATGAGTAATTTTCATTTGTGGAATTGTTTACATAAAAAAATAAAAAAAAAAAACGATTAATTGATAGCCAATGTTTGAAAACATACATTGACTTGACCTGTGGTCCCCAGGAGATGCCAAAAGCGCCACAGACTTCATAAAAAGTCAATCAGAGCTAAGTCTGTTTTCAGCAGGTCAAAAATGTGTCTCTTCAACTGGATGAGATTTATATACAGGTCATTAAATGCTAAATTGTAACATTTATGGAATTAATCTTATGTCTAAATTACCTTTCTCCTCCAAAAGTGTCAATGCAGTCATTTTTAAGTTTGTTGTGTGAGTCACAAAGTCACTTCTGGCCTCTGTTGTTACAACTAACTTAATGCAGTCGCTTATCTGTAGAAAAAAAAATCTTCAAAAAATCAGTATACTGCAAAAGGGAAGGCAACTATAATGCAAATTCCAGTAATGAAGTAAGAGACTGCTTAAATATTTCAATGGTAGTATTTTTTGTCCATCCATCCATCCATTTTCTTGACCGCTTATTCCTCACAAGGGTCGCGGGGGCTGCTGGCGCCTATCTCAGCTGGCTCTGGGCAGTAGGCGGGGGACACCCTGGACTGGTTGCCAACCAATCGCAGGGCAGTATTTTTTGTCTTTTCCTGTAAATATCAATTTTACCTTATGCTGAGTCCTTGAAGACACCCATGGGTTAATTAATGACCCTATAAATGTTAAAACCTTTGTTTTTCTGATGAAGAATTTTAAATACTATTTATTGTATTATCTCACATTGTGAAAACGTTTGCTTTTACTATTTCAACTTGCAAAAGTTTATTTTTATTTTTTTAAAAGCAAGTCTTTGCAATGACACATTAGCATACAGTTTACCTATTACATGCTCTTCAACAGTATCCAGGTAACAACATGTCATTGTGTATTTTTAGGTTCGCTCAAGGATTGAGGCTGCGTCAGATTGACATGATAGATGATGAAATTGCGGGAAGTTTGGCATCTTTGACCAAGATGGCCAAAAAAAATAAGAATAGCATGTGCATATTCAATGGAAAATCTGAGGAGACGGACAGGACAAGAGATTGGCGGAAGAAGACAGTTTATCGTAATTGATGAGTCATTTCCGCCATAAAAGAAAGGTAAGGACAACAACCCTCAGCTATTTCACCACTATAATATAGTAGCCACGGTGTAGTGGGTGGGAAGTTGGACTCACATCCAGAGGCCTGTGGGTTCAACTCATGAATCCACCAATTAATTTCCATCCATCCATTTTCTTGACCGCTTATCCCTCACAAGGGTCACGGGGGCTACTGGCGCCTATCTCAGCTGGCTCTGGGCAATAGGCGGGGTACACCCTGAATTGGTTGCCAGCAGGGCACACAGAGACGAACAACCATCCACACTCACAAGCACACCTAGTGACAATTCAGAGCACCCAATTAAGCTGCCATGCATGTCTTTGGAATGTGGGAGGAGACCGGAGTACCCGGAGAAGACCCACGTGGGCACGGGGAGAACAGGCAAACTCCACCCAGGAAGGCCGGAGCTCGGACTCGAGCTTTCGTCCTCAGTACTGGGACGTGGACGTGCTAACCAGTCTTCCACTGTAGGCAATTATCACTTCATAATAAAAAATGCACAAGTCTCACTTTTTAGCAGCACATATTTATCATTACAAATATAACTTCCAGTTACAGTTGCATTATTACCACTTCCTAGCTGTTTTGCTGATGATAGCTCTATGCAATTAGCACCAAATTTCCTTCAATATAGAAATTCAAAACTACAAATATGGTCGGAAAAATTTATACACAAACAGAACTCAAACCAAGAAGATCGTTTAAACACAGTTTCTTTTGAACCTTGATCCCCCCTAAAATAAAAAGAGCACTGTGCATGCTACCCCTAAATCATCATGGAAACATATTTTACATGATTTCTTTTTACACATTGAAACACTTTTAGTATCCAGGCATATAAAAAAGTCTGTAGGCATGACACTACACTATATCATGTTGTATCATTCCATGTTTGAATTGTCAATAGATCAAACGGAATGGGAGGAGATAGTCCATCTAAAACAGGCACATTGGGATGATAATAATAACAATAATAAAAAATTATCATAATTCTTTGGATAACATCGTATTGCGGCACACTGTGCTTCAGAGAGCAAGCATACTAAGGCTTTCAAGAACATGGTGGACTTTTATGTATATGAATAGTAGTGATTTTGTGTTTATTTTATATATATTTTTTTCAGTATGGGCGTGGGAGAGCTGCTGCAACCTGGGAAAGGAAAAAATGGGTGTTTGGATTACTTGGGGTAAACTACCACAGAGACAAGACGCCAAAGCCAGTTCTACGCTTAGTTCAAAGGAGAACAAGGAAGGAGCTGATACCGCTCATCGTTCACCACGCTAAGAGAGGATCTGTCATCATCAGTGATGAGTGGCGGGCCTATCGTGCTTTGCCTGAATTAGGGTACAAGCATTTTACTGTTAATCACAGTATAGCATTTGTTGATGCACAAACAGGGGCACAAACCCAGTATTTAGAGAGAGCCTGGAGAAGCTACAAAGAAAATATTTGGAGGCTCAGGGGCAATCGAACAGAGCAATCTCTAGTGGAACATCTTTCAGTGATCGAGTGGCATGAGTGGTTAGCCAAACAACATCGCAATGGGATCCTTGGTCGCCTAATTCATGACATTGGGAGAAGATACAAATGATGCAATAATCCATGTTTGTCTATGTCCTTGTGAAGTCTATGGGATAAAATCTTTGAGAAATTGTTCCACACTTGTCCATATTTGTGTTGTATTTCAGAACAATGTTCTTCCTGGATTTCCTTATTTATCATGACCACGTTTATCTAAAACATCTAAATTATATAATAAAAATAATATCAAAGAACATAGTCATTTGAAAATGATGAAGTATGGTACTTTAGAATAGGGTATGCAAAAAGATTATTAAATGATTTGTTAATATGAAAACATAGTTTGTTCATGATAACAAATATTATCAGCAAACATATTAGTCATTTGAACATGATGAAGTGTGGTCACTTTAGAATAGGGTATGCAAAAAGATTATTAAATGACTTTTTAATATGAAAACGTAGTTTGTTCATTATAAAAGTAATATCAAAGAACATATTAGTCATTTGAACATGATGAAGTGTGGTCACTTTAGAATAGGGTATGCAAAAAGATTATTAAATGATTTGTTAAAATGAATAGATAATGTGTTCATGATAACAAATATTATCAGCAAACATATTAGTCATTTGAACATGATGAAGTGTGGTCACTTTAGAATAGGGTATGCAAAAAGATTATTAAATGACTTGTTAAAATGAATAGATAATGTGTTCATGATAACGTGATTTGTACACATGGTAATCTAAGTTGTAAATGATAATAACAGTTTACAAATACTGGCGGAATCACCAATGTTCAACTTTGGAGTGGATCTGCAAAAAGGTTTGTAATATAATGAAAATAATAATACCACACCAGTGGGGCCTTGATTTCCATGGGCCCAGATGAGGAGCTGAGCTACAAGGACTTTGAATGTTATTCTTCAATAGTTGCAAATTGGTAGCTCATCATGAGTTCAGAATTGCACTTCATGACATGTTTTTGCATTATGATGATGAGTAATATACATTTCTGAATCATGTGTTAACCAGTAGGTATGATTTGCAAATTATTAACTCATAATCCCACAACATTGCAAATTATGAGTTCAGAACTCTTCGTCATGACATCATCTTTTGCTAATGCATTTATAAGATATTAACTAACAATTTGTAAATTACATTTTCTCATGTTTAAATATTTACTGATTATTAGTTAACAATCATTTATCAGTTGCAAAATTGTGAGTTCATCATGAGTTCTGAATTGCTCTTCATGAGTTCATCGTTTGCTAATACATGTACAACTTATTAACTACTAATCATTTGTAAAGTACTTGTTCCTAATATTTTAATAATTACAAATGATTAGTTCATCATTAGTTATCATGAATTCATGTTTTACAAACGCATTACAAACTGTTACCTAACAATCGTTATTATAAAGTGTTACCCATACTTCTTTTTTCTAATGAAAGAATGGAATGCGATCTTTCATTTGGTACCCACGTTGTATATGTAGTAAAAGCACACAATATTATGTTTGCCTTGAAAGATTAGTTAAAATGCTCGAAATCGTCTGGCACCTTGGGTGTTTTTTTTTTTTTTTTAAATTATTTTTTTTTTAACGTGTGGCAGTAAAAGAGTTAAAGAAAATGTACTACTAAGAGTAGTTTTACCACACAATACTTTTTACTTTTACTTGAGTAGATGTGTGAAGAAGGATCGCTACTCTTACTCCGCTATATTTGGCCACACTAAAGTCGTTACTTTTTCTCCTTTTTTCATTATCTTTACCAGAGACGCCAACAGCTGTTCTGCCACATGACTGCATTTCACCAATCAGACGTAGCAACAAAAATCACATGACGAGTCCTTCCCTTAACATTCTACCAATCAGACGTAACAATGCAGTCACGTGACCACAGGCAGCGGAAACGCTGTCGGCATTTGGAACATAGCAACGGGAGAGGACGAAGCCGAACACCCATGGCCTCATATCATTAGCATGTTTACCTTACATGCCGTGTGGAATAACAGATTTATAATGCAGTGTCTTATGTGTCTGCCGAAATAAACGGACATTTCGGCATATAAAAAATCCACATCGAACCTGAGTTAACATGTCATGGTAAGTTTGACCTCAATTCCCTTTTTGCTGTATTTAGGCAGGTATTTGTCTTAAGTGTTGAAAAGGACCTTTTCACATTGACTCTTTTGCAAACACTAACTGTTGCCATAAACGAAACAGATCACGATACATGTTATATGGAGGCATGAATTAGCGGTAGCCACTAAGTGTCACAAATTATTAACTGTAAAGAAGTTTTGGGAACAGATATACACTTGACTCCATGTAATGCCAGAACCTGGGAAGAAAACATATCAACGTCTTATTCAATGTCGCAATGATAGCATATGTATTGTAAACATAAAAGATTTAGGCTAAAGAGGACAAGTTTCTAATTGTTATGCTGGATGGGTATTAACGGAAATTTAGTGACCGCAATATTTTCAGTGTACACTCAGATTTAATACATTAATCATCAGAAATCCTACTCTAATATAGTTAACTTAATTTAACTTTGCAAATTGAACTGAATGTGTGATTTCAATGGCTTATTTACCTGTAAACTCATAGCCTGATATTTTTTGTGTCAACAGAGGGTTCATCCCAACAAAATGAATGTTTTTGTTGAATGTTTAAAAAAAAAAAAATCAGATAATGTTCAAGAGGTTACTCAGTACTTGAGTATTCTTTTCAGCGAATACTTTTTTTACTTAATTTTTTAAGAACTACTTTTTACTTTTACTTGAGTAGTATTATTTTGAAGTAACGCTACTCTTACTTGAGTACAATTTTTGGCTACTCTACCCGCCTCTGGGTATAAATTAGTTGTAGCAGTATTAGTTATAGATGATGATGTTAGAAATAAAACAGAAAATGGTGGCTGGATGGCTTAGTGGGTAACACTACTGACTTTGAACAAAAGGACTGAGGTTAAAATACTGATCAGGGCAAACAGTAACATTCAGTTGGGTCCTGAAGCAAGACACTGTAGACTTTTGCACTTTTGTCACGCGATCCTGGAACTTCTAACAGCGGAAGTGAATGAATGTTGAATTGAAGTGGACAAAACACTTAGCGACTTAGGGACTGTTTTACAAGTTATTATTGCCCATCTAGTCATGACATCTACTAGTTCGACTGAAGTTCGCCTCTCGGTAAGTGGTACATTTAGTCATACTTCATAGAGCGCAACATTTACATAAGTTGTAGATTGCAAGGAGATCCGTGATCCGATCCGAACCGTGTCTTTTGTGATCCGTTGCACCAATAGTAATGGATCACAAAAGTCATGGTTCGGATCGGATCACGGACTTGAGTCACGGATCGCATGATGTCACTCGCTGTGATGCGCGCACACTATCCCTTACCGTGTCGAGAGCCCGGCATTTTTTTTGTTTTTTGTTTTTTTTCCACTCACTCACTCACTCACTCACTCACTCACTCACTCACTCACTCACTCACTCACTCACTCACTCACTCACTCACACAAGCTTGAGTGAGTGAAAAAATAATAAAATAAATAATAATAATAAAATCAGTGTGTGCTGTCAAGTTGCCGCGGGAGTGACGTCATGCAGCCAACAAATTCGCCCGGCCACGTCTGGCGACAGCGAGTAACACGCCCCCCGCCACCCCCCGCTCTGGGATTGGCTGGAGGGGTAAACTGTCTGTCCATGGAAATGTCCTGCTGTTGACAAAACCAACACAAAATGGCAAAATACAGGCCCCTGGAAAAAATCACCACCAAACATTAACAGTAGCCCAGAGGTGTAGATTGAGAAGGAGTTCATGTGTATATATTCATATATATACATTGTATATGCATCTAATGGATGCATAACGTAACCCCAGCCTCTACTTTAGCGACTTTATATGGAAAAAGTTTTAAAATATGTCATTCATTGACGGTGCACCTTATAATACGGCGCACCTTATATATGGAAAAAGTTTTAATATATAGCATTCATTGAAGGTGCGCCTTATAATGCGGTGCGCCTTATAGTGCGGAAAATACGGTACTCAAAATAGCCTCTTGGAATGAACTGTGCTCATGTTTCATGGACTCTCTTTTCTATTTTAAGTCACCCAACCATGAAAACCATGTAGTAGATGTACCAAATACAATCCTTATGTATCCAATGAATTAAGGCTTACCTTTACACAGAGCAGGTGGTATACCCACACATAGTATGTATTGATAAATCATGAAGATGGCCAGAAAGAGACAATATTTTGGCCATATCCTTGCAATGGATGCCCGGCGTCGCCTCACCAAGATGGCCACCAACCAACAACCATGGATGATCACCAAGAAGTTCATCCGTTGACCGATTACATTCACAGTCATTAGGAAGCAGATCTTAAAGTAAAAAAGTGCATTGTTATTTTTTTTTAGATAAAATGAGATATACAGTAAGAAAAAATATCTGAAGTATGTCTCAGAGCCATACTCTGATAAGTCAATTATAGTCCCCTAACTGTATTTTTAAACACGGCTTGCAAAACAAAACAAATATTTGAAAATTAATGCTTTAGTCCAAAGTCATTGCGAACAAGTGAATATCCAACATATGACTGTCACCTCTAATCCAAACTTGTAAAAAGTGTAGTTGAGCAGGTACTTCAAGCAGGGTAGAAGGCCTTGGTCTAAAGTGTTCCTTGTCACTTCTGGGAACAGAGCAGGTACGATCGAGGGAGAGCGTTGCAGCTTACGATAGTGGTGGGCCTGGTGACGATACACTGTGGCCTCAAATGCCAACAACAGCAGCAGCACTAAATGGTTCTGCAGAAAAAGTAAAAACAAGTCCCAAACAAAATATGTGGTTGTGCAATTTCTTTTTAAGGAAAACAGTGAAGCGTATCCATCCATCTATATTCTGAACCGCTTGTTCCTCACAAGGGTCGCGGGGGGTGCTGGAGCCTATCTCAGCTGGCTATGGGCAGCAGGCGGGGTACAACTTGAACTGATTGCCAGCCAGTTGCAGGGCACACAGACGAACAACCATCCATACGCACAAGCACACCTAGGGACAACTCGGAGTGCCCAATTAACCTTCTATGCATGTCTTTGGAATGTTGGAGGAGACTGGAGTACCCGGAGAAGACCCACGCAGGCACGGGGAGAACATGCAAACTCCACCCAGGAACGCCGGAGCTCGAACCTGAGTCCTCAGTACTGGGAGGTGGACGTGCTAACCAGTCAACCACTATGCCGCCCCAATGAAGTGTAAAGAATTAAATTCAATACAATATTGTTACTAGTAATTTAGTAATATATATCATGTTAAGAATTCCTCAAGCTGTTTAGTGTGTGATGTTTAATTACACAGGCCCAAAAGTATTGGACAGTGACACAATTTTCGTGATTTGGGGTCTCCACCACATTGGATTTAAACGGAAACAACTACAATGAACTGAAGTGCAGACTTTAAGCTTTAAATCAAGAGGTTGAATAGAAATATATGATTAAGCATGTAGGAATTGTAGCTATTTTTATGCCAATGCGCCTTATTCCAGGGGCTCAAAAGTAATTGGACACATAAAATAACGTAAAGTAAAATGGTACGTTTCAATATTTTGTTGAGAATCCTTTGCAGGCAATGACTGCCTGAAGTCTGGAACATGGACATCACCAAACGCTGAGTTTCCTCCTTTGTGATGGTTTGTTATGCCTTTACTGCAGCCGTCTTCAGTTGTTGTATCTTTGAACGTCTTTCTGCCTTAAGTTTTTCCGTGAGAACGTGAAATGCATGCTCGATTGGTCAGAGATCGAGTGATGAACTCAACCATTGAAGAATATTCCAATTCTTTGCTTTAGAAAAAACTACTGGGTTGCTTTTGCAGTATGCTTTGGATCATTGTACATCTCTACTATGAAGCACCGTCCAATCAACTTTGCTACATTTGGCTGAATCCGAGCAGAAATTATATCCCTATACACTTCAGAATTAATCGGGCTGCTTCTGTCTTTTGCCACATCATCAAAAAACACAAGTGACCAAGTGCCATTGAAAGCCATATTGCCCATGCCATCACACTAACACCACCATGTTTAGAAGATGTGGTGTGCTTTGGATCATGAGCTGTTTCCAATTCTTCTCCAAACTTTCTTCTTCTCATCATTCTAGTACAGGTTGATCTTAGTCCCATCTGTCCAAAGAATGCTGTTCCAGACTTGGACTGACTTCGTCAGGTGTTTTTTTTGGCAAAGTCAATTCTGGGCTTTCTATTCTTGAGGCTGATTAATGGTTTGCGCCTTGTGGTGAATCCTTTGTATTTACTCTCATGATGTCTTCGCTTTATGGTAGACTGTATACAGTGGTACCTCTACTTACAAAATTGGTTCATGTTCTCTCTCATAAGTGTTTTTTGCCTGGTGTTTTGTAAAGAACTGATCCAAGGATGTTTTCTTTTTTTTCTTTTTTTCCCCCAATCCTTCAAAAATGTCGAAGGCAAACATCATCTTAGTGAGCAATCCCCCGACTGGTGAACACTTTTTCTGGGTGATTCTTTTCAACACATTCCGAAACTTCATGGAAACTGTAGGCATGGCGAGGAATCTTTTTCCAAAAAAGGCCCGTCTCGTCGCAATTAACTCTTTCAATCCCACGCATTTTCTGACAAGGTAACTCCAGAATCCCACCAGATTTCGCATATTTTCACCCATTTTCAATGCTTATTAGAATATTGTGTGCTATGACTAAATAGACATGGTGGGTGTTGTTTGAAAGATTGGGGTCTCCTCTTTCATTAGAACAAAAAGTATGATTCTACCTTATTCTGTTCTTTAGTAATCATCATTTGAAAATGGCTTGATTTGACATAATTCAAGAATCTCGGGCAAAATAAGGAGAAATGAAGCTTTTTGTGAAATGATGCATTTTCTGCAAAACAGTGACTTTTACAGTAATATTTTTTGGTTTAGTGACATCTCAAATATCTCAACAATCCTTGCCTTCCATAAAACATGAAAAAAAAAATGAAAATGTGTTTTTGATAGCAAAATAAGGATTTATTTAGATATCTGATAGCGTGTGTAAACAGCAATATTTTCACATTTCACAAACTATTTACAAAATGTTGATCATTTACAGGAATGTTTGTGCATGTGTGTGGGCGTGCGTGTGAGTGCTCGTGTGTGCGTGCTCGTGCGTGTGCGCTATTTACGTACTATACAGGGAAATAACAGCTCCATTTTCACATTTGATAAACTATTTACAAATTTGGGGTTATTTACAAAATATGCATGCATGAGTGGGTGCATGGGTTTTGTTTTGAAACCCAATAGTGTCTTTTGTGTGATCGCGTGTGAAGCTTTCTTCTGCGTTCAAGGGGGACACGGCAAGATGTTCACACGCTTGTGCCTCTGCCAGTGTAGTAGCTGCTTCTGTAAATTACAGAAAATACTGTGATCAAGATGTAATTTTTATTATTGTTGCAAGGTATTGTGATTTTTTTTTTACCTTTCGGTCGCACTGCGTGTGACTGCGAAGGGGCCATTTGTGTACGCTGCCCCAACTGTAATCGAATGTTGTGCAACATGCGTTAGTTAGTACGAGGTTACAGACATTGCACATACAGTATACAGAAGCATGTCTGTGAATATTCTCATCCATCCAAGTCATTTCATCCCTGTCACATTCAATATACTGAACTAGTACAATTGTTATCACTCGATTTACAGAATGCTAAACGTTAGCTTACCTCCGGGGCTTCCAGGAGCTTTCGGGGATAAATCGCTGCTGCTGCTACCTTCGCCACATTTGAATTGATCTGTTCAACTGGTGAAGGCGGCTCGAGTTCGCCAAATTCGTCACGGATTCCTCGTCAGATGACGTGGACTGGTCAGAGATACGACGATGCAAACTTTCACTCCGTGTCTCAGAGAACGCCGGAGGCGGTGGCTTCTGAAGTGGGCACCCGTGACGTTTTTGTCGCTTTTCACACTCTCTTATGCAGAATCCTTGATCTTTCTATTCGTCATCTCTTGACCGATCGTGACAAACGCTCTGCTCAAAAGCGTGAGCTTTTGTTTTTAGCGGCCTCCGGTTAGCCGCCGTTAGCACTCGTCTTTTCTCCCCCAGCCACCGGCCCCCACCACTCCACAACACTCCGCCTCTTAGGAAATCACATCCTCCTCGTGTAAAGAGACCATCACTGCCATCAAGAGGGCACAGTTCGTCACTACAGTGCTTCACGGGCTTAATATTCAGAGGGAAACTGCCCAAGAGTCTCATCCACCCATTCATAAAAAAAAACCACGTTTGACGAACTAGTTCGTCTTCGGGTGACGCCCACCGGGTGTCACATGACGAACTAGTTCGTCGGCGGATTGCAAAGAGTTAAAAACTTACTGTGCCTTCATCAATCACCAATTGTTTGAATTTTTGCACAAATTCGTCGCCAGTTAGTTAATTAGTTATCGGAACACCTCATGGCCCGAGGGATGAATGATGAGGACGCTGCATAGACACCAAACTATTATCTACACATAGTTACCTATGGTAGAGGTTCCTCTTAGACAATGGGATGTCAGAAAGATGCTAAGTAATAGCCATAGTCGAAAGTATGTTGCGTTCGGTACTGAATTTTTACCTTTCGTAGCTTGAAATTTCTTTCGTAACAAGAGGCAATATTTTCCCGTTGAGGCGTTTCGTAACTCGAAAATTTCGTATGAAGAGACGTTCGTAAGTAGAGGTACCACTGTACGGTATACTGATACACCTAATTCTTGGAGAGTGTTCTTCACTTGAGTGGATGTTGTGAAGGGGTTTTTCTTCACCATGGAAAGGATTCTGTGATCATCCACCACTGTTGTCTTCCATGGATGTCCAGGCCTTTTTTGAGTTCACAAGCTCACCAGTGCATTTTGTTTTTCTCACAATGTACCAAACTGTTGATTTGGCCACTCTTAACATTTCTGCTTTCTTTTTGATGGTTTTGTTCTTTTTTTTTTGTCAGCCTTAGGATGGTCTGTTTTACCCCTATTGAGAGCTCATTTGACAGCATGTTGTGTGTTGACAGCAACAGCCTCCAAATGCAAACGCCACACCTGGAATCAACTCCAGACCTTTTAACAGCGTATTTGATGACATGTTAATGAGGGAAGGGCCCATGTTTTTATTTTTTGCAGCCTTCTGAGTCAATTGTCCAATTACTTTTGGTTCACTGAAAAAGTGACAGCTACATTTTAAAGAGCTGTAATTCCTAAACCCCTGCTCCAAATTGGATGTCAATACTCACAAATTAAAGAAGAGAGTCTGCACTTTAATTTTATATTGATTATATGTTTTTCTCAACAGCTAAAATAACAAAACTTGTGTCACTGTCCAAATACTTTTGGGCCCGATTGTATCTTGTTTTGAAATCCATGCTTTTAATTTGGAAGGCTGCTCTGTATTTCTGTTTCCTGTTTCACGTTCTCCATTCGTCATTCATCTTATAGGAGTGCAGTAGTCAATAATGATATACTCTATAATATATAAAGATCTCTCTGCACTTCAGAGCTAATTAAATTGTTGAGTACAACTGAAGACTTATTAAATGTGCTCTATACCTTGCTATAGTCCAGTACATGAGCTTCCTTCCTGATGCCAAACCATTTGGCTGGGTCCACCGGTGCCTTATACAAGGATGAATTCGTTACTTCCTTTTGTGAAAGGTTGGTTTCATTCAGAAGTGGCTGTAAGGAAAAGTGAAAGAAACTAATAAGAAACACAACTGACAACTCTTAAGTCAAGTCACCATACAAAACCTGAGCTGAATTGTGTCACCTTTGACCTCAACTACATGGATTATGTGTCATTCAAAGTCCCCTTCACTAAAAAGGAGAAATAACCCCAGAAATTTGATGGGTAAACAAAAACAACTCATAATAATTATAATAACTAGACTAAGTGCAATTTCTGCAGAAATTGCGTGGAAATGCTGAAAGCTGAATGTCAATAGTTGAATGCTAAGCTAAATGCTAATAGCTGATTGCTAAAGAAGGTCAATGAAAAATAAATTATGTGAAAATTACAATCAAGTCATCATTATATAGTAATTAACTATTAATTACTACTACTACTACTACTGCTACTACTACTACTTCTACTACTACTACTACTACTACCACTAGTAGTAGCAGAAGATTTTCAGTAGTAACTTGTAGTTGAATAATAAATGAATAAAAAGAAAAGTTGAACTGCAATCTGGTGAAGGTGGGATTTGAACCATCGCTTCCTGTTACCAGTCCAAGTTCCTGTGAACTAGCTGAAGAGTTGCCCAAGCGGGGTTTGAACCCAGGTCTTTCGGTGTGACAGGCATTTGCTCAAACCACTGTGCCATTGCAGCCAAAGAGGACTCTATGACATTGTACATAATTGGTGTGAATATGTCAGTATATACTGAGCTTGAGTTTTATTTGAATATTGAACAGAATAAAAGCTGAATAATGATGAAAGACATCAAAGGACATGTCTGTGAAATCATTTGACAATTAGTATTCTTAGTATTCAATATTGAATTTGTACTGGAGTGGTTGAAACAAGATTTGAACCCAGGTTCACTGATCACCAGTCCGTTCCCTTCAACATTGTGAATCGATTTTTTTGTGCGTCTCGGGGTGGGTGCTACACGTGCCTGCCAATTTTCAAAAGCGCTAGGTTAAACGTGCCGGAATTGATTTTTATTTTTCTACGCTAGGGGGTGCTATAGAGCAACGTTGTTATGACAACTTCATAATGTCAAATTTTTCGCGGGGCCCGAAGAGTGTGCAAAATTTGGTGAGTTTTCGTAAATGTTTAGGTCCCCAAAAATGCGATAGTTTGTGGAGAATAATAATAACTAGAGCTGCAAGCAGCTATAAAGGGCCCTCGCAGCCCGTGCCACGTTGGGGTACTTGCACGTTGGGGGACTGGCACGTTGGGGTACTGTCACATTGGAAGCAGAATTTCTTTGAAAATGGTATAATAAACCTTTACATGTGGATTTTCTTTGCCAGGTGTGATGAATGTGTCAAGCTCAATTGGTTTTGGTGAACGTTAAGATCTGCAAAAATCAGCATCCTTTTTTATTTTTGGGCAATAAGTTGCCCTGATTGGTATTTTTTGTAAAAATATATGTACCCATCATCGCTCGTACTCATTGCACAATGTTGCTTTTATTGTCCATAGAGGCTATCAAAATTAAATCAAACTAAATAAAAAAGTATGCATGTTTAGATAGGTCTGATGCCAGTGAACATTTTGAGTGGTGGAAACTAAAAGAATATTCATAAATAATTAGTTATCACACTTACAATGAGTTTACAATTTTTGTAAAAATACCGTCAAGTGGGGTATTTTTTTTTTATGCCTCAAGGGTTAGGTGGCGCTGTATATATAATGGAATGTTGTCATAGAGATACATTCAAGCCTTGATCTAAACATACATGTCATGGCAAGATTCTGAAGTACCTGGTTAAGGCGAAGGGTAATGGGATATTTACAAGGTTTTAGGTGAATTAATGAGTATAAATTTATACGTATTTGCACGCACGCACGCACGCAAACGCACACACGCAAACGCACGCAAACGCACGCACACATACACACACAAAAAATAAATAAATAAATAAATAAATAAAAATAAAATAAACATACATGTCAAGTGTGGGATTTTTTTGGAGCATGTACCGTGGAGTTATTAAGCATATCCTTCATTCACGATTGCTTTTAATGTCCATAGAGACAATCAAAAATAAATAAAAAAGTACATATGTTTGGATCAGTCTGATGCCAGCGAACATTTTGAGTGGTGGAAACTAAAAGAATATTCATAAATGACTTAGTTATCACACTTAGAATGAGTTTACATTTTTTGTACAAAATACCGTATGTGGGGTATATTTTTTTTTATGCCTCAAGGGCTAGGTGGCGCTGTATTTATAAATGAATGTTGTCATAGAGATACCTTCAGGCCTTGATTATAAGCATACATGTCAAGTTTGGGATTTTTTGGAGCATGTACCGGGGAGTTATTAAGCATATGCTTTTTCATTACGAAACACAAAATTTGATGATTCATCATATCGTATTTAGAAAAGTCAAGATTTTTTCCCCCTGTCGTTGGCTCAGGTCTTGAAATGGCCCAGGTCAAGTCTGAAGTCAGTCGGATGAAACGTATAGGAGAAGTGGGCAAAAGTATGCCCCGTCAATGTGCGAAAATCGTAAAAAATGGGACATTCAAAAATTCGTAGCTCACTTCCTGTTCATTTTAGCATATGGGTCCAAGAGACTTTTTTGTAGGTCTTGGGCTCCCTCATACACCTAAAAAAAAACTTAAACGTACAACTGTGGCTGTTTCGTTAAAAACGTCTCGGGGGCACTATTGAGTCATATTTGGAAAAACAGCACATTCCACGATAAAATATTGCTCATTTTGCCAGGCCAGATGTATGTGCCAAGTTTCATGTGTTTCTGTGCCAGTTTAGGCCCTCAAAATTGGCGTTGTGTTCTTGGCGAACAGCGCTTAGCCACGCCCACAGCGATTCACGAAAACTCACAAACTTCGTGTTGTGACATCATGAAGGCCGAAACCCTCATCTGAGCAAATATGAGGAAGGTGCAGTTAATGTGGTTGGAGAAAAACATTGAAGAAAAATCGTAAGAAAAAAAATTGCCACTGGGTGGCACTATCAGTAAGATGAAATATAACTTCGTAGATGTCTTAAGGGCTGGACTCTCATCAATTGTGTGAAATTTTGAGAAGATAGGATCATCTGGGTCAAGTTAAAGCAGCTTTTATTGCCATGAAAAATTACCAGATTTTGCGGCACCGTAGCGGCCATGCCCTTTGGCGAAAAGTTACAATATTCGGTATGGGGCATGATCAACATCTTAAGGCTTTTCTGACCAATTTTCAACTGGATCCCTTCAAAGAGCTTGGCACAGTAGCTAAAAACGTAAAGTATGACATTTATTGTCACCACTAGGTGGCGCTATATGTATAACTGAATTTTATGATATTGATGTTTTCAGGCCGTGACTATTAAATTGCATGAGAAGTTTGAGATTTTTTGGAGCTTGTACATGGGAGTTATTAAGCATTTTGTCTTTCTGGACAAATGAAATTTTAAAATCAATTTTTGATGCCCCGCCCTTGTCATATAGTATTTCAAAAATTCAAGATTTTTTGCCCAGTTGTTGTCTCGGGTCTTGAGATGATACATGGCAAGTTTGAAATCAACTTGATGAAAAATGTTTGCAAAGGGGGGAAATGCATGACCACAGTGCATGTGCCAAAATGGGCCAAAATTGGACATTCAAAAATTCATGGCTCACTTCCTGTACATTTTAGGAAATGGCTTCCACTGACTTTTTTGTGCGTCTCGGGGTGCTGCACGTGCCTACCAATTTTCGTAGCTCTAGGTCAAACGGGCCGGGATTGTTTTTTATTTTTCTACGCTAGGGGGCGCTATAGAGTCGCGTTGTTATGACAACTTCATAATATCAAATTTTTCACCGAGCCCGAATAGATTGCAAAGTTTGGTGAGTTTTCGTAAATGTTTAGCTCCTCAAAAATGCGATCGCTTACGGAGAAGAAGAAGAAGAAGAAGAAGAAGAAGAAGAATTCTTACAAAAACAAGAGGGACCTCGCAGCAGTCGCTGCTCGGGCCCTAATAATAATCCGATTGAAAAACAATAGGGACCTCGCAGCGGTAGCTTCTCGGGCCCTAATAATAATAAATAATAACTAGAGCTGCGAGCAGCTATAAAGGGCCCTCGCAGCCCGGGCCACGTTGGGGTACTTGTACGTTGGGGTACTCGCACATTGGGGTACTGGCACATTAGGAGCAAAATTTCTTTGAACATGGCTTGATAAACCTTTACATGTGGATTTTTTTTTTTGCCAGGTGTGATGTGTGTGTCAAGTGTGGGTTTTGGTGATTGTTAAGATCTGCAAAAATCAGCGTCCTTTTTTATTTTTTGGGAATGAGTTGACCTGATTGCTATTTTTTCCAAAAGTATATATACCCATCATCGCTCGTACTCATTGCACGATGTTGCTTTTATTGTCCATAGAGGCTATAAAAAATAAATAAAACAAAATAAAAAAGTACATATGTTTGGATCAGTCTGATACCAGTGAACATCTTGAGTAGTGGGAAGTAAAAGAATATTCATAAATGACTTAGTTATAACACTTACAATGAGTTCACAAATTTTGTACAAAATACTGTAAGTGTTTTTTTTGTTTTTTTTAATGCCTCAACGACTAGGTGGCGCTGTATTTATAACTGAATTTTGTCATAGAGATACCTTCAGGCCTTGACTATAAATATACATGTCAAGTTTGGGATTTTTTTGAAGCATGTACCGGGGAGTTATTAAGCATATCCTTCATTCACGATACTGCTTTTAAAGTCCATAGAGGCTATCAAAAATAAATAAAACTAGAGCTGCGAGCAGCTATAAAGGGCCCTCGCAGCCCGTGCCACGTTGGGGTACTTGCACGTTGGGGTACTTGCACGTTGGGGTACTCGCACATTGGGGTACTGTCACATTGGAAGCAGAATTTCTTTGAAAATGGCATGATAAACCTTTACATGTGGACTTTCTTTGCCAGGTGTGATGAATGTGTCAAGCTCAATGGGTTTTGGTGAACGTTAAGATCTGCAAAAATTAGCACCCATTTTTATTTTTAGCAATAAGTTGCCCTGATTGGTATTTTTTGGAAAAATATATGTACCCATCATCGCTCGTACTCATTGCACAATGTTGCTTTTATTGTCCATAGAGGCTATCAAAATTAAATCAAATTAAATAAAAAAAGTATGCATGTTTGGATAGGTCTGATGCAAGTGAACATTTTGAGTGGTGGAAACTAAAAGAATATTCATAAATGACTTAGTTATCACACTTACAATGAGTTTACAATTTTTGTAAAAATACCATATGTGGGTTTTTTTTTTTTTTTTCACGCCTCAAGGGCTCGGTGGCGCTGCATATATAACTGAATATTGTCATAGAGGTACCTTCAGGCCTTGACTATTAACATACATGTCAAGTTTGGGATTTTTTGGAGCATGTACCGGGGAGTTATTAAGCATATCCTTTTTCATTGCGAAACACAAAATTTGATGCCCCGCCCTCATCATACAGTATTCCGAAAAGTCAAGATTTTTCCGCCTGTCGTTGGCTCAGGTCTTGACATGGTCCAGGTCAAGTCTGAAGTCAGTCGGATGAAACGTGTAGGAGAAGTGGGCAAAAGTATGCCCCCTGTAAATGTGCAAAAATCGTCAAAAATGGGACATTCAAAAATTCGTAGCTCACTTCCTGTTCATTTTAGCATATAGGTCCAAGAGACTTTTTTTGTAGGTCTTGGGCTCCCTCATACACCTAAAAATATTCGTCGTTCTTGCTTAAACGTACAACCAGGGCTGCTTCGTTAAAAATTTCTAGGGGGCGCTATTGAGTCATTTTTGTAAAAATAGCACAATACATGATAAAATATTACTCATTTTACCAGGCCAGATGTGTGTGCCAGGTTTCATGAGTTTCTGTGCTTGTTTAGACCCTCAAAATCGGCGTTGTTTTCTTGGCGAACAGTGCTTCGCCACGCCCACAGCGTTTTGCGAAAACTCACAAACTTCGTGTTGTGACATCATGAAGGCCGAAACCCTCTTCTGAGCAAATATGAGGTAGGTCCAGTTAACGTGTTTGGAGAGAAACGTTGAAGAAAATTCGTAAGAAAAAAAATTGCCACTAGGTGGCGCTATAAGTAAGATGAAATATAAGTTCGCAGATGTCTTAAGGGCTGGACTCTCATCAAATGTGTGAAATTTTGAGAAGATTGGACCATCTGGTTCAAGTTAAAGCAACTTTTATTGTCACGAAAAATCTTCAGACTTTGCGGCACCGTGCCGTGCCCTTTGGCGAAAAGTTACAATATTCGGTGTGGGGCATGATCAACATCTTAAAGGAACACTTTACTTATTGATCCATTTTTAGCAGCAAAAAGTTGCTACTTTTTCAATAATTAATTTGGTGACGTGATTATTTTTTTATGTACATTTAATAACTTTTAAACCGATGTTAAAATGAATCGAACGCCGGCATGTTTGTTACACGTGACTAAATAACCCGGATGTTTACGTCACTAGTGTGTAAACGCTACACTATGGAAGCACTATGCAACGCAGCCGTGCATCTAGCGTCAAACCCGGAAGGATTAAACCTTATCGCTTCGATCCAACACGACAAAATAACCCTACCGAAGGAAAGTCTGCCTTGGATGTGAAAGTTGTGGCGCCAGATGGTCTTTTCGGGCACAAAATAAACTTTAACGAACGAGTGAATCAGGCGGGGGGTGAGTGGTGGTGCGGGAGCTGCACAGGAATGGACAATCCGCTAATGAATGTGTGCTGTCTGGAAATGAAAGAACTCGAGGATCGGTTCCTTGCGGACAATCTCAACTGCCAATATCCAACAGGTAAAGTGACACACAGCACGAGCAATGCAAAACGTGTGGAACTGACGAACTATTTCAGGAAAAAGAAAAAATAGTAAAATTAAATGTATCATCGTTACAGCGCCCAACCTCCCCTAGCTGTTTTTTTTCTTTTCTTTTTTTGCGTAGCGTCCCGATGATGTAAACGAAAGGTTGCAAGAAGGTTGTGTATTAACCGTGTTTATTTATAGACAGAATGAATTAAGGAAATGCGAGACGCCGTTACCTAGGCTGGTTATCAATGGTTTGGATCCGAACGAAATTAATAGAAATGCAAATGAAACTCGAAGGCACCACAGGAAGAACAGCGGGACAGAACACAAATGTAGTACGTCGCACATGACACATGATAATGACACTAATCCACATTCTATAAATTTTTTGGTAAAATAAGATTATGAACATGGTCAATTTGTGAAGTATAAACAACTTACGAGCTAATAAAACATAACGTCCTGGTCCCCGTACTTGACAATGTTCACACTCAAATGAATTATGAAATAAAACAGTCCGTGCAGTATAATAACGAATGCCCCCCCCCACCCCCTAAACATGCCTACCTTTCGCTTTAAATTTGCTTCGCTTCTCCGAGATCTTTCAGTGGCCGTAGGGAGACCTCGATTTGTGCCGGCTGTTGTGAGAGTGAAGGCTCCGTGTTGCTAGCAGTTGCGGGAATAGCCGCCAGAGATCCTCCATCGGCTTGATTATTTCCCACGTCTGGTTCTTTAAAGATACTCGGTACTGCGTTGGGCTTTAGTATTAGGCGTGTGGCGTACCCCATCTCAAATTTTAACATATTTTCTTAGTCCTCATGCCTGAAATGTTCGCTGCGCGCACGCCTGCTTGTCCTTCGGGAGGTTGACAGCACTTAGCAAACAAACCATTGTCTACTCAAGTCGTTTTTTTTTTGTTTTTTTTTGTTTTTTTTTAGGGGGGTCTCGCGGGTTTTTCCTTGCCGACGCCTTGCAAAATTTTGCAATACACAAAGGCATAAGTGACAGTTTGTGTCCTCCTCGTTGTTATGTCTGCGTGAACTACTGTTCGCCAAGCGAGTATACACACTTGTTACGTCACCACTCGGGGGCGTTCCAACACGGAAGTACTTCTATGTTGAAGAAAAGTTAAATAAATCAATATAAGGGTGTATTCTTCAGCTCTTATGCATTTTTCGTAGCTAAACTAACTATTTACTGCCGATCAAGCCATACATGTAAAATTAAAGGAGCCTTCCTTTAAGGCTTTTCTGACTAATTTTCAACTGGATCCCTTCAACGAACTTGGCACAGTAGCTAAAAACGTAAAGTATGACATTTATTGTCACCACTAGGTGGCGCTAAAAGTATAACTGAATTTTATTATATAGATGTTTTCAGGCCGTGACTATTAAGTTGCATGAGAAGTTTGAGATTTTTTGGAGCTTGTACATGGGAGTTATTAAGCATTTTGTCTTTCTGGACAAATAAAATTTTAAAGGCAATATTTGATGCCCCACCCCCATCATATAGTATTCCGAAAAGTCAAGATATTTTGTCCAGTTGTTGTCTCAGGTCTTGAGAAACTACATGCCAAGTTTGAAGTCAATATGATTAAA
Source organism: Festucalex cinctus (assembly GCF_051991245.1). Taxonomy (NCBI): domain Eukaryota; kingdom Metazoa; phylum Chordata; class Actinopteri; order Syngnathiformes; family Syngnathidae; genus Festucalex; species Festucalex cinctus. Next base: position 25,574,339 of record NC_135424.1, read on the forward strand.
ACTGTTTGCAAAGGGGGGGAAAGTATGACCACAGTGAATGTGCAAAAATGGGCCAAAATTGGACATTCAAAAATTCATAACTCACTTCCTGTACATATTTGCTACATGGTCCCAATTGACTTTTTGTGTGGCCCGGGGTGCTACAAGTGCCTGCCAAATTTCGTAGCTCTAGGTCAGACGTGCCGGGATTGGTTTTTATTTTTTTATGCTAGGGAGCGCTATAGAGTCTCGTTGTTATGACATCAGAATATAAAATTTTTTGCCGGGCCCGAAGAGTGTGCAAATTTCGGTGAGTTTCCGTAAATGTTTAGGTCCTCAAAAATGCGATCGTTTGCGGAGAATAAAGAAGAAGAAGAAGAAGAATAACTAGAGCTGCGAGCAGCTATAAAGGGCCCTCGCAGCCCGGGCCACGTTGAGGTACTTGCACGTTGGGGTACTTGCACGTTGGGGTACTCGCACATTGGGGTACTGGCACATTAGGAGCAAAATTTCTTTGAACATGGCATGATAAACCTTTACATGTGGATTTTTTTTGCTCGGTGTGATGTGTGTGTCAAGCTCAATGGGTTTTGGTGATTGTTAAGATCTGCAAAAATCAGCGTCTTTTTTTATTTTCAGGTAATGAGTTGACCTGATTGTTATTTTTTCCAAAAGTATAAAAACCCATCATCGCTCGTACTCATTGCACGATGTTGCTTTTATTGTCCATAGAGGCTATAAAAAATAAATAAAACAAAATAAAAAAGTACATATGTTAGGATCGGTCTGATACCAGTGAACATCTTGAGTAGTGGAAAGTAAAAGAATATTCATAAATGACTTAGATATAATACTTACAATGAGTTCACAAATTTTGTACAAAATGCCGTGTTTTTTTTTTTTTTTTTTTTATGCCTCAAGGACTAGGTGGCGCTGTATTTATAACTGAATTTCGTCATAGAGATACCTTCAGGCCTTGACTATAAATATACATGTCAAGTTTGGGATTTTTTTGAAGCATGTACCGGGGACTTATTAAGCATATCCTTCATTCACGATACTGCTTTTAACGTCCATAGAGGCTATCAAAAATAAATAAAACTAAATAAAAAATACATATGTTTGGATAGGTCTGATGCCAGTGAACATTTTGAGTGGTGGAAACTAAAAGAATATTCATAAATGACTTAGTTATCACACTTACAATGAGTTTACAATTTTTGTAAAAATACCATATGTGGGGTATTTTTTTTCACGCCTCAAGGGCTAGGTGGCGCTGCATATATAACTGAATATTGTCATAGAGGTACCTTCAGGCCTTGACTATAAACATACATGTCAAGTTTGGGATTTTTTGGAGCATGTACCGGGGAGTTATTAAGCATATCCTTTTTCATTGCGAAACACAAAATTTGATGCCCCGCCCTCATCATATAGTATTCCGAAAAGTCAAGATTTTTCCGCCTGTCGTTGGCTCAGGTCTTGACATGGTCCAGGTCAAGTCTGAAGTCAGTCGGATGAAACGTGTAGGAGAAGTGGGCAAAAGTATGCCCCCTGTAAATGTGCAAAAATCGTCAAAAATGGGACATTCAAAAATTCGTAGCTCACTTCCTGTTCATTTTAGCATATAGGTCCAAGAGACTTTTTTGTAGGTCTTGGGCTCCCTCATACACCTAAAAATATTCGTCGTTCTTGCTTAAACGTACAACCGGGGCTGCTTCGTTAAAAATTTCTAGGGGGCGCTATTGAGTCATTTTTGTAAAAATAGCACAATACATGATAAAATATTACTCATTTTACCAGGCCAGATGTGTGTGCCAAGTTTCATGAGTTTCTGTGCATGTTTAGACCCTCAAAATCGGCGTTGTTTTCTTGGCGAACAGTGCTTCGCCACGCCCACAGCGTTTCGCAAAAACTCACAAACTTCGTGTTGTGACATCATGAAGGCCGAAACCCTCTTCTGAGCAAATATGAGGTAGGTCCAGTTAACGTGTTTGGAGAGAAACGTTGAAGAAAATTCGTAAGAAAAAAAATTGCCACTAGGTGGCGCTATAAGTAAGATGAAATATAAGTTCGCAGATGTCTTAAGGGCTGGACTCTCATCAAATGTGTGAAATTTTGAGAAGATTGGACCATCTGGGTCAAGTTAAAGCAACTTTTATTGTCACGAAAAATCTTCAGACTTTGCGGCACCGTGCCGGCCACGCCCTTTGGCGAAAAGTTAAAATATTCGGTGTGGGGCATGATCAACCTCTTAAGGCTTTTCTGACCAATTTTCAACTGGATCCCTTCAACGAACTCGGCACAGTAGCTAAAAACGTAAAGTATGACATTTATCGTTACCACTAGGTGGCGCTATATGTATAACTGAATTTTATCATATAGATGTTTTCAGGCCGTGACTATTACGTTGCCTGAGAAGTTTGAGATTTTTTGGAGCTTGAACATGGGAGTTATTAAGCATTTGCTCTTTCTGGACAAATGAAATTTTAAAGGCAATATTTGATGCCCCGCCCCCGTCATATAGTATTTCGAAAAGGCAAGATGTTTTGCCCAGTTGTTCTCTCAGGTCTTGAAATGATAAATGCCAAGTTTGAAGTCAATTGGATGAAAAATGTTTGCAAAGGGGGAAAAAGCATGACCACAGTGAATGTGCCAAAATAGGCCAAAATTGGACATTAAAAAATTCATAGCTCATTTCCTGTACATTTTAGCTACATGGTCCCAATAGACTTTTTTTGTGCGTCTCGGGGTGCTACACGTGCCTGCCAATTTTCGTTGCTCTAGCTCAAACGTGCCGGGCTTGGTTTTTATTTTTCTACGCTAGGGGGCGCTATAGAGTCGCGTTGTTATGACGACTTCATAATATCAAATTTTTCGCCGGGCCCGAAGAGTGCGCAAAGTTCGGTGAGTTTTCGTGAATGTTTAGGTACCCAAAATCGCGATCGTTTGCGGAGAATAAAGAAGAAGAAGAAGAAGAAGAAGAAGAAGAATTTTTACAAAAACAATAGGGACCTCGCAGCGGTCGCTGCTCGGGCCCTAATAATAATAATTCTTACAAAAACAAGAGGGACCTCGCAGCGGTCGCTGCTCGGGCCCTAATAATAATAACTAGAGCTGCGAGCAGCTATAAAGGGCCCTCGCAGCCCGGGCCACATTGGGGTATTTGCACGTTGGGGTACTTGCACGTTGGGGTACTCGCACATTGGGGTACTGGCACATTAGGAGCAAAATTTCTTTTAACATGGCATGATAAACCTTTACATGTGGATTTTTTTTGCCAGGTGTGATGTGTGTGTCAAGCTCAATGGGGTTTGGTGATTGTTAAGATCTGCAAAAATCAGCGTCCTTTTTTATTTTTAGGGAATGAGTTGACCTGATTGGTATTTTTTGCAAAAGTATATATACCCGTCATCGCTCGTACTCATTGCACGATGTTGCTTTTATTGTCCATATAGGCTATCAAAAATAAATAAAACAAAATAAAAAAGTACATATGTTTTAGGGGTGTGAATTGCCTAGTACCTGACGATTCGATTCGTATCACGATTCACAGGTCACGATTCGATTCGATACCGATTAATCCCGATACGAATTTATAAGTCGATTGTTGCGATTTTTTTTCATTCAAATTTAGAAAATACTAATCAGTAAGCTTGCCGAGTGTAAGATTTATATGAAAATGTATTATTTATTTATCTGAAATTTCAGTCTTATAGAGGTTGTAATCTGTTTCATGTTTGAACAGGATTAAAATAAAATATTAAGGCTTAATGTTCCATTCATATAACATTCATCCATGCTCAAGGTGTGAATCCTAAAAAAAAAATAAAATAAAAAAATAAAAAATCGATTCTGCCGATTATTGAATCGATTCGAGAATCGCGCGATGTAGTATCGCGATATATCGCCGAATCGATTTTTTTTAACACCCCTAATATGTTTGGATCGGTCTGATACCAGTGAACATCTTGAGTGGTGGAAAAAGCAAAAGAATATTCATAAATGACTTAGTTATTACACTTACAATGAGTTCACAAATTTTGTACAAAATACCGTAAGAGGGGTTGTTTATTTTTTATGCCTTAAGGACTAGGTGGCGCTGTATTTATAACTGAATTTTGTCACAGAGATACCTTCACGCCTTGACTATAAATTTCCATGTCAAGTGTGGGATTTTTTAAAGCATGCACCGGGGAGTTATTAAGCATATCCTTCATTCACGATACTGCTTTTAACGCTATCAAAAATAAATAAAACTAAATAAAAAATACTTATGTTTGGATAGGTCTGATGCCAGTGAACATTTTGAGTGGTGGAAAGGAAAAGAATATTCATAAATGACTGAGTTATCACACTGAGAATGAGTTTACAATTTTTGTAAAAATACCGTAAGTGGGGTATTTTTTTTTCATGCGTTAAGGGCTAGGTGGCGCTGCATATATAACTGAATGTTGTCATATAGATAGCTTCAGGCCTAGACTATAAACATACATGTCAAGTTTGGGATTTTTTGGAGCATGTACCGGAGAGTTATTAAGCATATCCTTTTTCAGTGCAAAACACAAATTTGGATGCCCCGCCCTCATCATATAGTATTTCGAAAAGTCAAGATTTTTCCCCCTGTCGTTGGCTCAGGTCTTGACATGGTCCAGGTCAAGTCTTCACTCAGTCGGATGAAACGTGTAGGAGAAGTGGGCAAAAGTATGCCCCCTGTAAATGTGCAAAAATCGTCAAAAACGGGACATTCAAAAATTCGTAGCTCACTTCCTGTTCATTTTAGCATATGGGTCCAAGAGACTTTTTTTGTAGGTCTTGGGCTCCCTCATACACCTAAAAATATTCGTCGTTCTTGCTTAAACGTACAACCGGGGCTGCTTCGTTAAAATTTTCTAGGGGGCGCTATTGAGTCATTTTTGTAAAAATAGGACAATCGACAATAAAATATTGCTCATTTTACCAGGCCAGATGTGTGTGCCAAGTTTCATGAGTTTCTGTGCATGTTTAGACCCTCAAAACCGACGTTGTTTTCTTGGCGAACAACGCTTAGCCACGCCCACAGCAATTCGCAAAAACTCACAAACTTCGTGTTGTGACATCATGAAGGCCGAAACCCTCATCTGAGCAAATATGAGGTAGGTCCAGTTAACGTGTTGGGAGAAAAGCATTGAAGAAACTTCGTAAGAAAAAAAATTGCCACTAGGTGGCGCTATCAGTTAGATGAAATATAAGTTCGTAGATGTCTTTAGGGCTGGACTCTCATCAAATGTGTGAAATTTTGAGAAGATAGGATCATCTCGGTCAAGTTAATGCAGCTTTTATTGTCACGAAAAGTCTTCAGACTTTGCGGCACCGTAGCGGCCACGCCCTTTGGCGAAAAGTTACAATATTTGGTGTGGGGCATGATCAACATCTTAAGGCTTTTCTGACCAATTTTCAACTGGATCCCTTCAACGAGCTCAGCGCAGTAGCTAAAAACGTAAAGTATGACATTTATTGTTACCACTAGGTGGCGCTATATGTATAACTGAATCTTATCATATAGATGTTTTCAGGCCGTGACTATTACGTTGCCTGAGAAGTTTGAGATTTTTTGGAGCTTGAACATGGGAGTTGTTAAGCATTTGCTCTTTCTGGACAAATGAAATTTTAAAGGCAATATTTGATGCCCCGCCCCCGTCATATACTATTTCGAAAAGGCAAGATTTTTTGCCCAGTTGTTCTCTCAGGTCTTGAGATGATAAATGCCAAGTTTGAAGTGAATTGGATGAAAAATGTTTGCAAAGGGGGAAAAAGCATGACCACAGTGAATGTGCCAAAATAGGCCAAAATTGGACATTAAAAAATTCATAGCTCACTTCCTGTACATTTTAGGAAATGGCTTCCACTGACTTTTTTGTGCGTCTCAGGGTGCTACACGTGCCTGACAATTTTCGTAGCTCTAGGTCAAACGGGCCGGGAATGGTTTTTATTTTTCTACGCTAGGGGGCGCTATAGAGTCGCATTGTTATGAAAACTACATAATATCAAATTTTTCGCCGGGCCCGAAGAGACTGCAAAGTTTGGTGAGTTTTCGTAAATATTTAGGCCCTCAAAAATGTGATTGTTTACGGAGAAGAATAATAATAACTAGAGCTGCGAGCAGCTATAAAGGGCCCTCGCAGCCCGGGCCACGTTGGGGTCCTTGCACGTTGGGGTACTTGCACGTTAGGGTACTGGCACGTTGGGGTACAGGCATATTGGAAGCAAAATTTCTTTGAAAATGGCATAATAAACGTTTACATGTAGAATATTTGTTTTGCCAGTGTCTGTCAAGCTCAACGGGTTTTGGTGATTGTTATGACCTGCAAAAATCAGCGTCCTTATTTATTTCTAGGCAATGAGTTGCCCTGATTGGTATTTTTTGTAGAAGTGTATATCATCATCCTCGTTGTACTCATTGCACAATGTTACTTTTATTGTCCAAAGGGGCAATCAAAAATGAATAAAACAAAATGGAAACGTACATACGTTTGGATCGGTGTGAAGCCAGTGAACAATTTGAGTGGTGGAAACTAAAAGAATATTCATAAATGACTTAGTTATAACACTTAGAATGAGTTTACATTTTTTGTACAAAATACCGTATGTGTTTTTTTTTTTTTTTTTTTACATATTATGCCTCAAGGGCTAGGTGGCGCTGTATTTATAACTGAATGTTGTCATAGAATACCTTCAGGCCTTGATTATAAGCATACATGTCAAGTGTGGGATTTTTTTTGGAGCATGTACCGTGGAGTTATTATGCATATCCTTCATTCACGATATTGCTTTTAATGTCCACAGAGGCTATCAAAAATAAATAAAAATATATATATGTTTGGATAAGTCTGATGCCAGTGAACATTTTGAGTGGTGGAAACTAAAAGAATATTCATAAATGACTTAGTTATCACACTTAGAATGAGTTTACATTTTTTGTACAAAATACCGTATGTGGGGTATTTTTTTTTTATGCCTCAAGGGCTAGGTGGCGCTGCATATATAACTGAATGTTGTCATAGAGATAGCTTCAGGCCTTGACGATAAACATACATGTCAAGTTTGGGATTTTTTGGAGCATGTACCGGGGAGTTATTAAGCATATCCTTTTTCAGTGCGAAACACAAATTTTGATGCCCCGCCTTCATCATATAGTATTTCGAAAGGTCAAGATTTTTCCCCCTTTCGTTGGCTCAGGTCTTGACATGGTCCAGGTCAAGTCTTAACTCAGTCAGATGAAACGTGTAGGAGAAGTGGGCAAAAGTCTGCCCCCTGTGAATGTGCAAAAATAGTCAAAAATGGGACATTCAAAAATTCGTAGCCAACTTCCTGTTCATTTTAGCATATGGGTCCAAGAGACTTTTTTGTAGGTCTTGGGCTCCCTCATACACCTAAAAATATTCGTCGTTCTTGCTTAAACGTACAACCGGGGCTGCTTCGTTAAAAACTTCTCGGGGGCGCTATTGAGTCATTTTTGTAAAAATAGCACAATCAACAATAAAATATTGCTCATTTTACCAGGCCAGATGTGTGTGCCAAGTTTCATGAGTTTCTGTGCATGTTTAGACCCTCAAAACTGGCGTTGTTTTCTCGGCGAACAGCGCTTAGCCACACCCACAGCAATTCGCGAAAACTCACAAACTTCGTGTTGTGACATCATGAAGGCCGAAACCCTCATCTGAGCAAATATGAGGTAGGTCCAGTTAACGTGTTTGGAGAAAAACGTAGAAGAAAATTCATAAGAAAAAAAATTGCCACTAGGTGGCGCTATCAGTTAGATGAAATATAAGTCAGTAGATGTCTTTAGGGCTGGACTCTCATCAAATGTGTGAAATTTTGAGAAGATAGGATCATCTCGGTCAAGTTAATGCAGCTTTTATTTTCACGAAAAATCTTCAGATTTTGCGTCACCGTAGCGGCCACGCCCTTTGGCGAAAAGTTACAATATTCGGTGTGGGGCATGATCAACATCTTAAGGCTTTTCTGACCAATTTTCAAATGGATCCCTTCAACAAGCTCAGCACAGTAGCTAAAAACGTAAAGTATGACATTTATTGTAACCACTAGGTGGCGCTATATGTATAACTGAATTTTATCATATAGATGTTTTCAGGCCGTGACTATTACGTTGCCTGAGAAGTTTGAGATTTTTTGGAGCTTGAACATGGGAGTTATTAAGCATTTGCTCTTTCTGGACAAATGAAATTTTAAAGGCAATATTTGATGCCCCGCCCCCGTCATATAGTATTTCAAAAAGGCAAGATGTTTTGCCCAGTTGTTCTCTCAGGTCTTGAGATGATAAATGCCAAGTTTGAAGTCAATTGGATGAAAAATGTTTGCAAAGGGGGAAAAAGCATGACCACAGTGAATGTGCCAAAATTGGACATTAAAAAATTCATAGCTCACTTCCTGCACATTTTAGCTACATGGTCCCAATAGACTTTTTTGTGCGTCTCGGGGTGCTACACGTGCCTGCCAATTTTTGTTGCTCTAGCTCAAACGTGCCGGGCTTGGTTTTTATTTTTCTACGCTAGGGGGCGCTATCGAGTCGCATTGTTATGACGACTTAATAATATCAAATTTTTCGCCGGGCCTGAGGAATGTGCAAAGTTCGGTGAGTTTTCGTGAATGTTTAGGTACCCAAAATCGCGATCGTTTGCGGAGAATAAAGAAGAAGAAGAAGAAGAAGAAGAAGAATTTTTACAAAAACAATAGGGACCTCGCAGCGGTCGCTGCTCGGGCCCTAATAATAATAATTTTTACAAAAACAATAGGGACCTCGCAGCGGTCGCTGCTCGGGCCCTAATAATAATAATAATAATTTTTACAAAAACAATAGGGACCTCGCAGCGGTCGCTGCTCGGGCCCTAATAATAATAATAATAATAATAATTTTTACAAAAACAAAATAACTAATAACTAGAGCTGCGAGCAGCTATAAAGGGCCCTCGCAACCCGGGCCACGTTGGGGTATTTGCACGTCGGGGTCCTGGCATGTTGGGGTACTGTCAAATAGGAAACCATCTAAATTGTAAACGTTTTTGCCCGGCTTTGTGTTTGTAAAGTTTCATGGAAAGGCCAAAAATGATGCACAATTAACAAAATAAAATCAAAATGGATTGTCACATGGCTATATAGAATACTTTTTGAATATATTAGGCATGCCTGACAATATTGACACATCTAGCTGAATCATATAATCGGAAAGACTTCACAAAAATGTCTAGAGGGCGCTATTGAGCAATTTATTACAAATTGCACAACAAATCTCTAAATAAAATATTCATGTTCCAGACAGGTCTGGTGTGTGTGCAAAGTTTTGTGAGTTTTCGCCCATATTTAGACTCTCAAAAAAGCATTTTTCTTCACAAACAATGCATGGCTACAGCAAAGGCGTGTGACAAAATAAAAAAAATTCAATAACTTTTCATCTTAAATATCTTAAGATGAAACACGCCAAAGAATGAAGACGATCTGATAAGTTCTGTTGAAAATATGACCCCTATAAAAGGCCCCAAAAAATGGCAGACTTCCTGTTTGATTCAGCATATGGCTTTAGAAACCTTTTTGTAAGTCTTAGGCTGATAGGTATCCCAATTTTTACAAATCTAGCTGAATCATAAAATACAAAACATTTGCAAAAGCTTCATAAAAATGTCTAGAGGGTGCTATTGAACCATTTATTGCAAATTGAATAAGAAATCTCTAAAATATTCATGCTTATGACAAGCCTGATGTGTGTGTAAAGTTTCATGAGTTTTTGCACATTTAGACCAAAAAAAAGCAGCATTTTACTTGGCAAACAATGCATCGCCATGACAACGGCGTGCGACAAAATAAATAACTTTCGATAACTTTGCATCTTAAACATCTTAAGATGAAGCACACCAAGTTTGAAGACAGTCGGATACATTTTGTAGGAGGAGTTCGTTAAAATATGACCCCTAAAAAAGGCCACAAAAAATGGCTACAAATCCCAACGTAAATCAAAATGGCGGACTTCCTGTTTGGTTTAGCAGATGGCTCCAAGAGACTTTTTTGTACATCGTGGGCTCTTATGTATGCCTCTAAATTATCATAGCGCTAGGTGAAACGTACAACCGGGAATGCTTCGTTAAAGAGGAGTTTTTTAGCTCAAAATGTGATGCCTACGGGACTTCCTGTTGGGTGTAGCACATGGCACCAGGAGCCTTTTTTGTACATCGTGGGCTGTTACATTTGTCTCCAAATTTTCGTAGCTCTAGCTGCTTCGTACAACTGGGAATGCTTCATTAAAAAGGAATTTTTTCCTTTGCAAACTGTGCATGCCACGGCAACAGCGTGCGACGAAATAAAAAGCTTTCAATAACTTTTCATCTTCAACATCTTAAGATGAATCACACCAAGTTTGGAGATGATCGGATAAACTCTGTAGGAGGAGTTCGTTAAAATAAGACCCCTATGAAATGGCCCAAAAAATGGCAACACGTTCCAAAGTAAATCAAAATGGCGGACTTCCTGTTCGGTTTAGCATATGGTTCAAAAAGAGTTTTTTGTACCTTGAGGGCTGTTACATATGTCTTCAAATTTTGGTAACTCTAGGTGAAATGTACAGCCGGGAATGCTTCATTAAGTAAGAGTTTTGAAACACAAAATTTGATGCCTCGCCTCTGGCGGACTTCCTGTTAGGTTTAGCATATGGCACCAACAGGCTTTTTTGTAGACCATAGTCTGTTACATATGTGTACCAATTTCGTAGCTCTCGATTAAACGTACAACCGGGAATGCTTCGTTAAAGAGGAGTTTTTTAGCTCAAAATGTGATGCCCGGCCCCTGGGGGACTTCCTGTTGGGTTTAGCACATAGCACCAAGAGACTTTTTTGTACATTGTGGGCTGTTACATATGTCGACAAATTTTCGTAGCTCTAGCTGCTTCGTACAACTGGGAATTCTTCATTAAGAAGAATTTTTTTTCTTAGGCAAACAAGTGCATGCCACGGCAACAGCGTGCGACGAAATAAAAAGCTTTCAATAACTTTTCATCTTCAACATCTTAAGATGAATCACACCAAGTTTGAAGATGATGGGATAAACTCTGTAGGAGGAGTTCGTTAAAATAAGACCCCTATGAAATGGCCAAAAAAATGGCAACACGTTCCAAAGTAAATCAAAATGGTGGACTTTCTGTTAGGTTTAGCACATGGTTCAAAAAGAGTTTTTTGTACCTTGAGGGCTGTTACATATGTCTTCAAATTTTGGTAACTCTAGGTGAAACGTACAGCCGGGAATGCTTCCTTAATTAAGAATTTTGAAACGCAAAATTAGATGCCCCGCCTCTGGCGGACTTCCTGTTGGGTTTAGCATATGGCACCAACAGACTTTTTTGTAGATCATAGTCTGTTACATATGCGTACCCTAATAATAATAATAATAATAATAATAATTTTTACAAAAACGATAGGGACCTCGCAGCGGTCGCTACTCGGGCCCTAATAATAATAATAATAATAATAATAATAATAATTTTTACAAAAACAATAGGGACCTCGCAGCGGTCGCTGCTCGGGCCCTAATAATAATAATAATAATAATAATAATAATAATAATAATGATAATAATAATTTTTACAAAAACAATAGGGACCTCGCAGCAGTCGCTGCTCGGGCCCTAATTCTTAGAAAAACAAGACGGACCTCGCAGCGGTCGCTGCTCGGGCCCTAATAATCCGATCGAAAAACAATAGGGACCTTGCAGCGGTAGCTGCTCGGGCCCTAATAATAATTTTTACAAAAACAATAGGGACCTCGCAGCGGTCGCTACTCGGGCCCTAATAACTAGAGCTAGGAGCAGCTATAAAGGCCCCTTGCAGCCCGGCCCACTTTGGGGTACTTGCACATTGGGGTACCGGCAGAATTTCTTTGAAAATTGCATAATAAACCTTTACATATGGATTTTTTTTTTTTTGCCAGCTGTGATAAGTCTGTATAGCTCAATGAGCTTTGGTGAATGTTATTTTTCATGTTTAGGCAATGTGTGATTGGTATCGTTTGTAAAAGTATACATAACATCATCGTTCGTTGTACTCATTGCACAACATTGCTTTTATTGTCCATAGAGCCCATTAAAAATAAATAATAAAAAGTACGTACCGTACATATGTTTGGATAGGTCTGACTGATGCCGCTGAACATTTTGAGTGCTGGAAAGAATATTGATAAATGACTTAGTTATCACACTTACGATTATTCAAATTTTGTACAAAATACCGTAGTGTTTTTTTTTTGTTGTATTTTTACCTCAAGGGTTAGGTGGCGCTGTATTTCTAACTGAATGTTGTCATAGAGATACCTTCAGGCCATGACTATCAACATACATGTGACGTTTGGGATTTTTTGGAGCATGTACCGGGGAGTTATTAAGCATATCCTTTTTCATTGCGAACACAATATGATACACATATTTTAATGCCCCGCCCTATCATATAATATTTTGAAAAGTCAAGGTTTTTTTTCCCCTGTCGCCGGCTCAGGTCTTGACATGGTCCAGGTTAAGTTTGAAGTAAATTAGATGAAACATGTAGGAGAAGTGGGCAAAATTATGCCCCTGTAAATGTGCAAAAATTTGCAGAAATCGAACATTCAAAAATTCGTAGCTCGCTTCCTGTTCATTTTAGCATATGGGTCCAAGAGATTTTTTTTGTAGGTCTTGGCCTCCTTTTTTGGAGACCCAAACGTGTACGAAAACTCACCAAACTTTGCACAATCCTCGGCCTTGGCAAAAAAATTGATCTAAAGATGTTGCTATAAAAACATAACATATAGAGCCCCCTAGTGTGGAAAAATATGCACCAATCTCAGCAGGTTTGATTGAGGGCTACGAAAATTGGTCGGCACGTGTAGCGCCCCGAGACACACAAAAAAAAAATCAGTGGAAGCCATATCTTAAATGTACAGGAAGTGAGCTAAGAATTTTTGAATGTCCTATTTTTGCCGATTTTTGCACATTTACATGGGGCAGACAATTGCCTAATTCTCCTACATGTTTCATCTAATTTACTTCAAACTTGACCTGGACCATGTCAAGACCTGAGCCAGCGAAAGGAGAGAAAAAAACTTGACTTTTTCACATACTATATGATGGGGCAGGGCATCAAATTTTGTTTTATATTTTGTTCGCAATAAAAAGGATGAACTTAATAACTCCCCGGTGCACGCGCTAAAAAATCTCAGTTCACATGTATGTTTATAGTCATAGCCTGAAGGTATCTCTATGACAACATTCAGTTAGAAATACAGCGCCACTTAGCCCTTGAGGCAAAAATAAAAAAAAAATACCCCGCATACGGTATTTTGCTAATAATTTGAATACTCATTATTAGGGATGAATATCTTTGACATTTGAACCGGTACTGTTCCAATTCTCGGTATCTGGGAAGACCGGTACGCAACGGTAACAATTTTCGGTAATTTTTTAGTCTTCTTTTCCCTTTCTTTCTTTTTTTATGTTATTTATTTATTTATTTATTTATTTATTCATTTGGGTGGTAATAAATGTTAAGGCCCTTTTTCTCAAAACTAGCAATTTCAACCTGCTGTAACTTTAGTACTTTTTGAGCTACATCCATGTGTTATATATCATTTTAAAGGGAATTAAGTGCAGAATTCAAATATATCAATATCTCAATTTGTTTTGTTTTTTTTTTTGTTTTTTTTGCACATGTGGACCCTTTTGCCACTTAAAAAAATGCCAATCAGAGCAATTCATTGTCAAAAAATAAAAAAAAAAAGACAGATTTTTGAGGGTCTTAACATTGATTAAAGCTCATTGAGCTTTGCACTCTCATCACACCTGCCAAAAAAATAAATAAAACGATCCATATGTAAAAGTTTATTATCCCATTTTAAAAGAAATTTGGCTTTGAACGTGCCAGTACCCTAACGTGCTAGTCCTCCAAATTATATGATACAGTTGTGATCAAAAGTATACATTCACTTGTAAAGAACATAATGTCATGCCAGTTATTTCTGTAACTCTGATTTTTAATTAATTTTTAATTAATTGGAATGGATACTTTATTGTCACAAAAAAAACAATGAAATTTTGTTCTTTTACAACTTTATTCAGGTTTAACAGAAAAAGTGAGCAAATCTACTTGGTCAAAAATATACATACAGCAAGGTATGGTATACAAAAACAAATTGTAATTGGTGTAGTTCAGTTAAATTTGTTGGGTGCTTACATTATTTACTTAACATTGTCTGCATGTTGCCAATGGGGTTTACGTCAGGACTTTGGGAAAGCCATTCTAAAACGTTACTAGCCTGATTTAGCCATTCCAATGCATGTCTCTTGGCCATTTTCACTTCAATTAGGCACTTTTGGTCGCCATCCACAAGCTCGGGTAGGCTTCTGGTCTTTCACCACTGCTCTTGACAGAATTTGTGTAGTTCAGTTAAATTTGTTGGCTTGCTTTTATTATTTACTTGTTACCTTAACATTGTCTTCATGTTGCCAATGGGGTTGAAGGACTTTGGGAAAGCCATTCTAAAACCTTAATACAAGCCTGATTTAGCCATTTCAATACCAATTTTGATAAATGGTTGGGTCATTGTGTTGTTGAACATCCAACTGTGCCCAAGACCCAACCTTTGAGCTGATGATTTGGGGGGGGAGTTAATCCTCCTTCTTCATTATCCCATGTATACTGTGTAAAGCACCAGTTTTATTGGCGGCAAAACAGCCCCAAAAAAACTTGTATACGCACTTTAAAATTTTTGCTTTGTTCTTGTTTTGTTACCTTATTCTTTACTGCACAACCGATGGTTATGTTTATGTACAGCACTCGGTATACAGCAATGCCTGTTCTTAAAGCGCTTTATAAATAAAGTTGAGTTGAGTTGAGTGGTTATTCTGTTATCCCTAAGTGTCCTTTAAGCTGTTTAATGATACCACAGTTGTAGTTAACTGTAAAACTAAATACCCTATGTTAAGAATTACATCCACTGTATATTTATATACAAAATATGATTTGTTTTTAAAACATCACTAGCCTAGCGCTAACATGAAGTTATCAAAAGCATCGAGTTCGGGAGTGTTTTTCCTTCAAATACCGAATATCCACACACACATCTTGTGGGAACACATACCCACAATGAGATAACACTATGCAAAGGCACAAATTCTTCCCAATGTGTGAAAAACTTTTTATTTTAATAGAATTCAATCGCTACTTTCTTCTGTACTCACTTTAAGTGTGTACCCCAATGGAGGCATGGCACCACACTGCCCCCAAGAGGCCAAAATGCTCCGGAACAGTCAGTATTTGTTCTTAGTGTTTGTTTGTTTTTTCAGTTGCTATTATTTTAGTTTATTCTATGCTTATTTCACTTTCTTATTGTTTTTATTTTGTCATTTTCCTTTCAAGATATATTCTATTATAAAATTGATATTTCAAGTATTCAAAGACTTTCTTTTCTCAAAATTCAAGGATGCAAACCTCCAAGTATAAATATATATTTTAGTTTTAACCTGCCATGCATGCCTTTGGAACGTGGGAGGAGACTGGAGTAGACCCACGCAGGCACGGGGAGAACAAGCAAACTCCACCCAGGAAGGCCGGAGCCTGGACTCGAACCCGAGCCCTCAGTACTGGGAGGCGGACGTGCTAACCAGTCACTCATCGTGCCACCCAACTTGTCCTTCAAAGCAGAGAATTTTAATAGCGAAAGTTTGTGTGTAAGTGGCACCCATTGAAAATGAATTGGGGAAGGGGTTCATTTTGTGTGTATTATATATATATATTAGGGGTGGGAATCTCTGACATGAGGCCGATTCGATATGTATCTCGATACACAAGTTGCGATTCAATTGAAAAACGATTATCTTTCAGAACAGAACGGTTCGATACGGTTCGATTAAGTTTGGGAACGATACAATTTTCGATTCGATACAATTAATTTCAATATTCAAAACTTATAGTGACATTTGTTGCTTGTAAACATTAATCTTAAAACACCACAAATTTTTACAGTATCTAAAAATGTGTTAAAACAGAACAACAACAAATATGTCTTCTATATTTTTATAAATTGAATCTATTATTTAAATGGACCGGAACAAAGGGATGGGCGATATGACTGAAAAATGTATCAGTTTAAATATTTATTAGTTGTTATTGACAGTTATAATTGTTTTTTTTGTTTGTTTTTTTTTTATTCAAAATAAGGATCGGGAAAACAAAAGGCTGATAATTCAATTTGAAATATAAATATTTAACCTTTAAAAAGACACCAACACAATTAAACAGAATATGTCCACATTGTGAAGTATTTCAGAAACATAAATTTAAGACATGAAATAAACCTACCATCCAGCCAAAAGAAATATGAAGCCACCTTATGGAACAATAAATCTATCAAACACATTTTAACAACTTAATATATCCAAAAATATTTCCAAAAGTGCCCTAACCTTTTTATCAACAATTTTTGTTTTTAACAATTTTTGTTTTTCTTTGCCATCACATTCATTTTTGGTTAATGTATGACATCTTTTTTGTTTTTTTTAATCTGAGACACGATGATGACCACAGAATCACTACTGTTTATATTTTGTTTTTTGGGCTGTCGTTCATTTTGAGTTTGATGACGTAATCGCGGGCACATCTCAGTTCTCCTATCTGCTGCTCATGCTAGTTGTAGACATTGACAGGGAGCCACAAACTGAGAAATGAGATACTTGCAGTGTGCTTTTAGCTTCGCTGGTGTGTTGGCTGTGGGACATACCTGTGTCGTTTGAATCCATGCATTGGATCGTCATGGGAGTTATTCTTTTTGGCTCGCGCGCAGTACCAACGCCGGCCCGGGACATACAAGTGCACCGAGAGGACTCGACAGCAATGGGAAATACCGAGATGTACGGCACCGGCTTCTGCTAACTGTCTCCATTTTAATGTTGTCACTCGTTGTGCGCGACTGCGCGCGAGCGCGCGTGCCGTGTCGCGAGCACGGCGTTGACAGTAGGCGGCCACCCCCTCCCCCCCAAAAAAGGTGCGGAACGTCTTTGCATTATGTTTACAACATCCGGGGAATGAAGCGTCTCTGAGCGCTACTTTGTAGCTCTCTGTAAACACGGAAGTAGCTTGAATAGTGCTGCTACTGAAATGTAAACAAAACAAGTACAGCACGGTGCAGAACTCTTGCTATTGTTATGAAAACCATAAAGCCTCACTCGCAACCGATCCACAGCAACGCGATATCCGGTCCACAGCTTTACAAGCAATGTATCTAAGGATTCCCGGCGGATTTTGTATCGGTTGACAAGTCTGCTACCGATACGGCCGTTTAGCTCCCCTTGACGACCGATGGTTCGGTCGAATCGGTTTTTTGTCCCACCCCTAATATATATATGTATATTTTTTTTTAATAATCGGCAGATTAAAGGCCATACAATAGACACTGTTGAGAGTTATACATATCTTGGGACAATCTTGGACAATCAGCTAACTTTTACTTGCCACTCAGACAATCTTCAAAAAAGGGCCAGCAACGACTGTCGTGTCTGAGTAAACTTTCCAAGTTTCTTCTCGATAAGTCCTTGATGACTTTGATGACTTTATTTTATAAATCATACATCATTGAGTCTGTGTTGACTTTTTCTCTTCTCTGCCGGTTTGGCAATGTTAACACCAAATCAAAAACTGCACTGAGCAGAATAATTTATACAAGCAGTATAAAGGGGAGTTAATTCAAACTCACTTACAGATTTGTTCAACGGGCAGGTATCAAGGAAAGCCAATGCCATTCTTCCGAATGACTCCCATCTTTTACATCTTGAGTTTGAGATGTTGCCATCTGGATCTCGGTTGAAATTTCCGAGGATTAAAAGCATCAGGTACAAGCATTCCTTTGTCCCTTCAGCACTTTCTCTCTTGAATTCCAGACAGAGAGGAGTCGTACCTGATTGATTGACTGTTTTATTGATTGTTATTGAATTGCTTGATTTGGTATGTTATTTATACAGAAATTGCTGTTTGCACTGATTGCACGTTCCCCGTCATGTATGGCATTGGTTCGGACATGATTTGATTTGACATGATTTTTGTGCCAGTATACACTGTATTTTCCTAAACTTTTTCTGCTTTTAGTTCTTTATGTTTTGTTTGTCTTAAATGTTGTTCACTGCTTGCTGTAACAATAATTGCCCTACGGACAAAGACATTTGTACTTGAAATTGAACTTTTCTTCCTGATCATGGAAGTGGTAAACAGTGCCATGCACTTTATACTTGCGAACATTTGCTTGCACTGTTGGTCTTGGGACCTGCAGATGCTTTGTAATGGCTCTAAGCAACTTTTCTGACTTGTTCAAGTCAACCATTTGCGTTTTCAGATCATTTTGGACATAGCTGAGTTCCTTTTACTGTCCATTGCTGCATTTGTGGGCATTGGTATCCAATGAGCCCTATTTCAATGGCCTCAGAGAAGTCGCAGTCACTCAATAATGACACACAAGAGGTTAAGAGGCAATGGTTTGAAGCTCATTTCATCGACTAACTTTTTAAGTCACCAAAATTGCTAATTCATGTTGATGTATGTATATTTTCGACCCAGCAGATTTGGTCACTTTTTCTGTTAACCTATAATAAAGTCATAATAAGAACCAAACTTTGAATCAAAATATTGTCTGGCTCTAATTGCGTTTGGACATTTGTTGTAACAGTCAAGGCTACATGATAAAGCTGTATTGTGGTTACAATGAATCTGAAAATGGGGGTTGTTGGTCTGGTTCCTGGAATGCGGCTGGCGTGAGCCGCTCTGCTGGGTGAGCTAGGCTGTGTAGCGCTCATGGAGTCATCAAGAACTACAAGTTAGCAACATGTTGTGCTGGGCTGACAAGAATCAAGGAAAAAATTGCTTGAAAGCAATGGGCCGAAAGCTGAGGTCAGCGAAGACCTTACTGGTGAAAGAGAAGAAATGCTCTTGCCTTGGCTGCTCACCTGCTGGGGTGGGCCTGCTGGTGGCATCTGGGGACAGATTTACCAGTTCCAAATGATGGGGACTAGCCACAATCTACACACGGACATTGAAGATGAACTGACCGAGCAGAGTCTGGGATAGTACGATAAAAATCAATGACTATTCTAAATAATGTATATGACTGATGCGTTATAGTAATGGGTCGATGGGGACGGGTCTCGAATAAGCCTCGGCTTCTACCCATCAGCCCTTCTTTCGGCTGTAATGTGTCCAAAAAGGAAAAAAATGAATACCCCCCCCCCCAAAAAAAAAGAATAAACCAAACCAAACTTTATGGATGTTTTTTTGTGACAAAGAATTATCTCTTCCAATCACTCTATCATTGAAAAAACAGAGTTGTAGAAATAACGTAACTCAAGAGGGCCATGACATTACGTCCTTGTTTTTTTTTGTGAGAGCTCAGAATAGTTTAATCGGTAGTCTTACCAATTCAACGTCTTATCATCATTGCTCTCTCTTTTTTTTTTTTTACGTGTATGTGTGCGTTTGTGGGTGTGCGTTTGCGTGCGTGCGTGTGTGCGTGCGTGTGCGTGCAAATACGTGTAAATTTATACTCATTAATTCACCTAAAACCTCATAAAAATCCCACTACCCTTCACCTTAACCAAATACTTGAGAGTCTCGCCAGAGTTGTGAGGTCCAAACGGTCAGGAGACCAGAGAAAAGGTCAGAAAAGATAAAAAGAAAAAAAAAGAGAAATCAAAGTGAAATCCAGCACCAACCAAACACTTCCTGCCTTCCCCATAGTTACAAAATCAAAGTCTTACGCCAACCCCAAAAGCCTCTAAATTCCAACAAATTAAAGAGATCTCAAGAGACCAGAGGAAAAACTAAAGAGAGGAATGAGGGAAGCATCGATGAGGCAGAGTGAGATCCACAGAAACCAGTACATCCAGTCCATCAAAGTGAAATCCAGCACTAACCAAACACCTCCTGCGTGGTTACAAAACCAGAGTCTTACGCCAACCCGAGAAACCTCTAAATTCCAACAAATTAAGGAGATCTCAAGTGACCAGAGGAAAAACTAAAGAGAGGAAGGAGGGAAGGATAGATAAAGCAAAGTGAGATCCACAGACAGTTTTTGTTAACTTTTGATCACAACTCTATATCAGTGGTGACATACCACTACAGTGGTGAATTAATTATGTTTAAGTGAGAAGTATTGGTGTGAAGGTGAGGTCATTCAAGTCTTACCAGGCTGCAGTTGTTGGAGTACTCAGTAGGGCTGACAACACTTAGCTGGTACAACATTTTACACATGATGATGACACACACCCAGATTGTTGACAGACTGGAAGCCATAGGTCTGAAGCGACTGAATGGCATTGCCAAAGACCACAGCACCACCAGAACCAGGTTAAACACAGATGGCTACAAGAATAAAATAATGATTAAGTTAAACACATTTTTCAATCCACATTATTTACAATGTACTGTTTTGCTTGTAAAAGTCATCTGTTGAGCAGGAATGGGCTGGAACAAAAAACAAGGCCTTGAACGTCTTTGTATATGAACATTTTAATGTTAACAGCAGCTGATTCAACTCAGTTGCTGACTACATGAACATTATTGCCTTTGCAGTTAATATTTTATGGTGATTATTGACTATATGGTGACTCATTATTCAATGAAAGTTGAAAGGAAAAGAAAAAAAAAGTTTGAGCATAATGTTCTTTGGGAATAAATATTTTCCAAAGTCAGTTAAATCAAGAGGTCAGCAAGCATCCCGACATCTAGATTTTATTCGACCTTGGGGGTACTTAATGTTTGTAGTAGGGGTGTAACGGTTTTTGTATTCGTCCCGAACCGTTTCGGTTCGGACGTCATGGTTTGGTGCATACACTCAGATGACAAATACGTAAGTTCATTGCAGTATCCGCACTCTAAACCAGGTGGCAGTAATGCACCTAAATCTATTTGCCAACTGACAGTAAAACACACCACCAAGAAAAAAAAAATTCCGTCATAACCTTCAATGACAACAAAAAGGACAAGATTAGTTAGTTTTTTTTTATCTTTTTTTTTATATTTTCTTTTTATTGGGAGATTACAAAGATTTACAATAACAACACAGGAAAAAAGAAAAATAATAATAATAAAATAACAATTAACCAAAAGGAAAGGGGAGCACAATTAACCTATTTCACCTACTAAGCGTTTGAAGAAGAAAAGATAAGGAATAAAGACCCAAGATCTTTACAACCTAATGTTGCGTCAGTTGAAATCAAACCTTGTTGGTTTCACATACTCAGTCCATTTGGACCACATCCGGTAAAATTTTTCTCAGTCAACCCTGAGGGAATATGAGTTTTTCCATGACATATATATCATGCACAATGTTTATCCATTCTTCCACAGTTGGTGGAACCACCT
Organism: Festucalex cinctus; assembly: GCF_051991245.1. Lineage (NCBI taxonomy): Eukaryota > Metazoa > Chordata > Actinopteri > Syngnathiformes > Syngnathidae > Festucalex > Festucalex cinctus. The sequence goes on from NC_135424.1 coordinate 25,595,727, forward strand.
TTAACCATTTTCTTATAATAGATTTCTTACTGGCCGCTATGAGTATATTAAACAATTTTCTGTCACTCATAGACCAGCTGTCCTGTTTCAAATCGCATAAGTACATACATTCTCGCTCAAAGGGAATTGTCTCACCAAATACATTCTCGATGTGTGTATGTACCTCTCTCCAGTAGGGTTCAATAACATGGCAGGACCAAAAAATATGAGAGTGGTTAGCTCTCCAACAGGCATCTCCAGTATCTCGGTATCTTTTTTTGGACTGTTATAACAAAAGCTCTCATAACATTCTTCCAGCAGAATTCCCACCAAATATTCCACCCAGTTGTATTCCATTGCCAGTGACAGATTCTCTCCCATGATCTACTATCAATCACAACATTCCCTTCCTTTTCCCATTTCTGCCTAATGTAATCTGTGTTTTCCACCTTTGATGATCTTATGCCCTTGTACAATTTAGAAACAATCTTCTTACAAGTAGTATCCATCCATCGATCTTCTTCCGCTTATCCGGGGTCGGGTCGCGGGGGCAGCAGCTTCAGGAGGGAAACCCAGACTTCCCTCTCCCCAGCCACTTCAACCAGCTCCTCCGGCGGGTTCCCAAGGCGTTTCCAGGCCAGCCGAGAGACATAGTCTCTCCAGCGTGTCCTGGGTCGTCCCCGGGGCCTCCCGCCAGTGGGACATGCCCGGAACACCTCCCCAGGGAGGCGTCCAGGAGGCATCCGAACCAGATGCCCGAGCCACCTCAGCTGGCTCCTCTCAACGCGGAGGAGCAGCGGCTCGACTCTGAGTCCCTCCCGGATGACCGAGCTTCTCACCCTATCTCTAAGGGAGAGCCCGGACACCCTGCGGAGGAAACTCATTTCGGCCGCTTGTATCCGGGATCTCATTCTTTCGGTCACGACCCACAGCTTGTGACCATAGGTGAGGGTCAGAACGTAGATCGACCGCTAAATCGAGAGCTTTGCCTTTTGGCTCAGCTCTTTCTTCACCACGACGGACCGATACAGCGTCCGCATCACTGCAGACGCTGCACCGATCCGCCTGTCGATCTCCCGCTCCATCCTACCCTCACTCGTGAACAAGACCCCAAGATACTTGAACTCCTCCACTTGGGGCAGGATCTCGTCCCCGACCTGAAGACGACACTCCACCCTTTTCCGACTGAGGACCATGGTCTCGGATTTGGATGTGCTGATCTTCATCCCAACCGCTTCACACTCGGCTGCGAACCTCTCCAGTGAGAGCTGGAGGCCCCGGCTTGATGAAGCCAACAGCACCACATCATCTGCAAAGAGCAGAGATGCAATGCTGAGGCCACCAAACCGGAACTCCTCCACGCCTCGGCTGCGCCTAGAAATTCTGTCCATAAAAGTTATGAACAGAATCGGTGACAAAGGGCAACCTTGGCGGAGTCCAACCCTCACCGGAAACGAATCCGACTTACTGCCGGCAATGCGGACCAAACTCTGGCAACGGTCGTACAGGGACCGAACAGCCCGTATCAAGGGGCCCGGCACCCCGTACTCCCGAAGCACCCCCCACAGAACTCCCCGAGGGACACGGTCGAACGCCTTCTCGAAATCCACAAAACACATGTGGACTGGTTGAGCGAATTCCCACGCACCCTCGAGGATCCTGCGGAGGGTGTAGAGCTGGTCCACTGTTCCACGGCCAGGACGAAAACCACACTGCTCCTCTTGAATCCGAGATTTGACCTCCCGACGGACCCTCCTCTCCAGCACCCCTGAATAGACCTTACCAGGGAAGCTGAGGAGTGTGATCCCTCTGTAGTTGGAACACACCCTCCGGTTCCCCTTCTTAAAAAGGGTGACCACCACACCGGTCTGCCAATCTAGAGGCACTGTCCCCGATGTCCACGCGATGTTGTAGAGGCGTGTCAACCACGACAGCCCCACAACATCCAGAGTCTTTAGGAACTCCGAGCGGATCTCATCCACCCCCGGGGCCCCGCCACCGAGGAGCTTTCCAACCCCCTCAGTGACTTCGACCCCAGAGATAGGAGAGCCCACCCCAGAGTCCCCAGACTCTGCTTCCTCAAAGGAAGACGTGTTGGTGGAATTGAGGAGGTCTTCGAAGTATTCCCCCCACCGCTTCACGACGTCCTGAGTCGAGGTCAGCAGCACCCCATCGCCACTATACACAGTGTTAATGGTGCACTGCTTTCCTCTCCTGAGACGCCAGATGGTGGACCAGAATTTCCTCGAAGCCGTCCGGAAGTCGTTTTCCATGGCCTCATCGAACTCCTCCCATGTCAGAGTTTTTGCCTGAGCAACCGCCGAAGCCGCGTTCCGCTTGGCCATCCGGTACCTGTCAGCTGCCTCCGGAGTCCGACAGGCCAAAAAGGCCTGGTAGGACTCCTTCTTCAGCTTGACGGCATCCCTTACCGCTGGTGTCCACCAGCGGGTTCGAGGATTGCCGCCGCGACAGGCACCGACCACCTTACGGCCACAGCTCCGATCGGCCGCCTCAACAATGGAGGCGCGGAACATGGCCCATTCTGACTCAATGTCCCCCGCCTCCCCCGAGACAAGGGAGAAGCTCTGCCGGAGGTGGGCGTTGAAACTCTTTCTGACAGGGGATTCCGCCAGACGTTCTCAGCAAACCCTCACAATACGTTTGGGTCTGCCAGGTCGGACCGGCATCTTCCCCCACCATCGGAGCCAACACACCACCAGGTGGTGATCAGTTGACAGCTCCGCCCCTCTCTTCACCCGAGTGTCCAAAACATGCGGCCGCAAATCCGACGACACGACTACAAAGTCGATCATCGAACTGCGGCCTAGGGTGTCCTGGTGCCAAGTGCACATATGGACACCCTTATGCCTGAACATGGTGTTCGTTATGGACAAACCGTGAGGAGCACAGAAGTCCAATAACAGAACACCGCTCGGGTTCCGATCAGGGGGGACGTTCCTCCCAATCACGCCCCTCCAGGTCTCACTGTCATTTCCCACGTGAGCGTTGAAGTCCCCCAGCAGGATGAGGGAGTCCCCAGAGGGAGCGCTCTCCAGCACACCCTCCAAGGACTCCAAAAAGGGTGGGTACTCTGAGCTGCTGTTTGGTGCATATGCACAAACAACAGTCAGGACCCGTCCCCCCCACCCGAAGGCGGAGGGGAGGCTACCCTCTCGTCCACCGGGGTAAACCCCAACGTACAGGCGCCGAGCCGGGGGGCAATAAGTATGCCCACACCTGCTCTGCGCCTCACACCGTGGGCAACTCCAGAGTGGAAGAGAGTCCAACCCCTCTCAAGAGGACTGGTACCAGAGCCCAAGCTGTGTGTGGAGGCGAGTCCGACTATGTCTAGTCGGAACTTCTCGGCCTCACACACCAGCTCGGGCTCCTTCCCTGCCAGAGAGGTGACATTCCATGTCCCAAGAGCCAGCTTCTGTAGCCGGGGGTCGGTCCGCCAAGGTCTCCTCCCTTGGCTGCCACCCAGCCTGCACTGCACCCGACCCCTTTGGCCCCTCCCACAGGTGGTGAGCCCGTGGGCGGGGGGACCCACGTTGCCTCTTCGGGCTGTGCCCGGCTGGGCCCCATGGGTACAGGCCCGGCCACCAGGCGCTCGCCAGCGAGCCCCGCCTCCAGGCCTGGCTCCAGAGGGGGGCCCCGGTGACCCACGTTTGGGCGAGGGAAACGTGTATCCAAAGTTTATGTTCGTCATAAGGAGTCTTCTGAGCCGTGCTTAGTCTGGCCCCTCACCTAGGACCTGTTTGCCATGGGTGACCGTGCCAGGGGCATAAAGCCCCAGACAACATAGCTCCTAGGATCATTGGGACACGCAAACCCCTCCACCACGTTAAGGTGCCGGCTCACGGCACTCTACAAGTAGTAGATTCCAGTAATTGCATGACCTCCTGTAACAGTCCTGGTTTTTGTATTTTTAGGCTGTCTTTTAGGGTTTGACTGAAATAGTGCCTAACCTGTAAATATCTATAAAAGTCATCTTTTTCTAACCCATGTTTATTTCTCAGAGATTCAAAACTTTGGAGTTCTCCTTTATGGACGAATGAATGATATGTGGTCAATCCTTTGGACGTCCATATTTTAAATCGACCATTTTTATTCGGTGTAAAATCCGTATCAAATCCGTATCATATGCGCACCATCTCAATATCCTCAAAGTGTCCCCCAATCTACATAACTTTCCCACATCCTGCCAAATTTTCACATGAAAAGTTGTCCATGAGTCATCGATTACCAGTTCCTTCATTAAAGTGGAATCGGCCATTAGTGCAGATATAGGGGTACTCCCCACTACTGTTCCCTCTATTGTTTTCCATCCCTCAGTGTAATCTGGCAAACACAGGCAGATTAATGGTTTAAGATGAGCTGCATAGTAGTAGTCTTGTATGCATGGAAGTGACCCCCCCCCCCCCCCCCCTTTCGTTACTCAATTGCAATGTTTTATATTTAATTCTCACTCTGCGTCCTTGCCATAAATACCCTGAAATTAATCTGTCCCACTCATTGAACTGCTTTGGTGTTATTTTAATTGGTAGACATTGAAATAAATAAAGCAATCGGGGTAGCACTTTCATCCTTATTGAATCGATCCTTGAACTAAGACTAAAAAATTGAATAACACTCCACCTTTGTAAATCTGACTTAAGTTTCAGATTTAACTGACCAAAGTTGAGATCAAACAGTTTGGCAAAGTATTTTGGTAGTGTGACTCCCAGGTATTTGATTGAATCCGCCTCCCAATTCCAATCAAATTTGTCCTTAATTTCTGGCGGTGGGTCATAGTTGAACGTGAGCGCCTGAGTCTTGTGAATGTTGATTTTGAATCCTGTCAGTGTATCATATTCTTTTAAGATATCCATCAAATGTGGAAGGGTCTGTGTTGGATATGTAATATATAGCAGTAAGTCATCTGCAAATAGAGACAGTTTTTGCTCCTCCAAAGCCATTTTCACCCCTTTCACATCTCGTCTTTGTCTAATCCATTGACTCAGTGGCTCAATAAACAGTGCAAAGAGTAGCGGTGAGGCACAACAGCCCTGTCTCGTACCCCTCTCCAGGGTGAAAGGGTGAGTGAGATCCCCATTAATCTTAATTATGGCAGAAGGAGAGTCGTATAGTGCAGTAAAAACATCAATCAGGTTTGATTGGAAGCCAAATTTTGCAAGTACTTTATATAAGAAAGACCAATTTACCGAGTCGAATGTCTTCTCCGCATCTAAACTTAGTATCAGCGTCTGCAATTTTTGTTCAGTAACATCTTATTATGTGTAGCGTTTTCCTAATATTGTCTTGAGTTTGTCTAAGTCTAATGAAACCTGTCTGGTCCAAATGGATCAATTCTGGTAATATTACCTCTATCCTTCTTGCCATTATAGAAGTAAATAGTTTGTAATCGATATTTAAAAGACTAATCGGACGGTACCGTATTTTCTGCACTATAAGGCTAACCTAAAAGCCTTCAATTTTTTCAAAAGCTGACCATGCGCCTTATAATCCAGTGCGCCTTATATATGGATCAATATTGAGCCGCAACAGGTCTCGTTGTCGAGACGCTATCGGTGACCCTGCACGATCAGTGACACGCATGCGCAGAAGATCCGGCCATCTTGGATCGCTAGCTAATACTAATACTTTACCTCAGAGAAAATAATAAAACAGCTGTTGATTCATTTTGGGAGTGAATGGAGTTGTCAGAAAGCTGGTTTGTAATCTATTAATAAAGTTTGACTGACCTGACTGTTTTGTTGACATTCCCTTTAGCGCAGCACCATCTAATGGATGCATAATGTAACCCCAGCCTCTACTGTAGCACTATATATATGAAAAAAGTTGTAAAATATGTCATTCATTGAAGGTGCGCTTTATAATGCGGTGCGCCTTATATATGGAAAACGTTTTAAAATATGTCATACATTGAAGGTGCGCCTTATAATTAGATGCGCCTTATGTTGCGGAAAATACAGTAACTCCCGCATTCTAGCTTATCTTTCCCTTCCTTGGGAATAACCGTTATCATTGCGTCCTTCCATGAAGCGGGGATTACCTTCTTTTCCAAAACCCAGTTAAATGTCTTTTCAAGTGTTGGTATAAGCTGTTTCTGCATAGTTTGGTACCATTCTGAGCTATAGCCATCCGTTCCTGGAGATTTCCCCCTTTTTAACTTCCCTATTGTTAATTTGATTTCGTTCTCTGTTTTTCTTGTCATCAATTTGTCGTTTTGAGCCTCTGTAACCTTTGGTAGCTGTAATTGGGACAGGAAAGACTCTATCTGTGCTTCACTCCCAGTTTGATATTGTGAGTATAATGTTTTATAGTAGTCGTAAAAGCATTGTTTAATTTTCTCCAGACTTGTTTCTATTGCCTTTGTTCTCGGGTTCCTTATTTTGTATATAGTCCTTTCTGCTTGTTGTTTACTTAATCTATATGACAAAAGTCTCAATGATTTCCCTCCTGCCTCATAATATTGCTCTTTTGTAAAAAGAAGTTTCTTTTGTACGTCTTGTGTGTTTAAATTATCTAGTTCTTTCTTCAAATTTATTATTTCCAATTTAATTTCATCTTTTGGACACTTTGAATGTTCTTTTTGGAGTTTTTTCAATTTACTCTCTATAATTGTCAGTCTTTCCTGTCTCTTTTTTTTCTCACGGAATAAAATGGCTATAATTCTACCCCTTATCACCGCTTTTAGTGCATCCCATAGTATTGGCGGTGTCACCTCATCATTATCGTTATATTTCAAATATTCACTAATTTCTTCTTTTAAAATGTTCTTAAGTTTCTTGTTATTCAATATATTTGTATTTAACCTCCATAATGTAGATCTATTTTTATTGCCAAGGTGGACAGACAGGTAAATATGGCCATGATCTGATAGGGTAGATGGACCAATTTCGCAGCCCACCACTCTATACAAGTCTTTTTTTAAACATGAAAAAAAATAATCAATTCGAGAGTAGACATGATGAGCAGATGAGTAATGTGTATAATCTCGGTTAATCGGGTTCCTATCTCGCCATACATCTACAATTCCCATTTCATTCATAAGTGTATTCATCTTCCACCCCGTGTATTATGCTGTTCTTATCGTGGTGGGGGGGTTTGCGTGTCCCAATGATCCAAGGAGCTATGTTGTCTGGGGCTTTATGCCCCTGGCAGGGTCACCCATGGCAAACAGGTCCTAGGTGAGGGGCCAGACAAAACATGGCTCAATGACCTCTTATGATGATGACGAATATTGGATCACGGTTTCCCTTGCCCGGACGTGGGTCACCGGGGGCCCCCTCTGGAGCCAGGCCTGGAGGCGGGGCTCGAAGGCGAACGTCTGGTGGCCGGGCCTTCACCCATGGGGCCCGGCCGGGCATAGCCCGAAAAGGCATCGTGGGTCCCCCTTCCTATGGGCTCACCACCTGTAGGAGGGGCCAAAGAGGTTGGCTGCATAGCAAGCTGGGTGGTGGCCAAAGGCGGGAACTTTGGCGGTCCGATCCCCGGCTACAGAAGCTAGCTCTTGGGACATGGAATGTCACCTCTCTGGCAGGGAAGGAGCCCGAGCTGGTGTGTGAGGCAGAGAAATTCCGACTAGATATAGTCGGACTCTCCTACACACACGGTTTGGGCTCTGGTACCAATCCTCTCGAGAGGGGTTGGACTCTCTTCCACTCTGGAGTTGCACACGGTGAGAGGCGCAGAGCAGGTGTGGGCACACTTATTGTTTGTGCATATGCACCAAACAGCAGTTCAGAGTACCCACCCTTTTTGGAGTCCTTGGAGGGTGTGCTGGAGAGCGCTCCCCCTGGGGACTCCCTCGTCCTGCTGGGGGACTTCAACACTCACGTGGGCAATGACAGTGAGACCTGGAGGGGCGTGATTTGGAGGAACGGCCCCCCGGATCGGAACCCGAGCGGTGTTCTGTTATTGGACTTCTGTGCTTGTCACGGATTGTCCATAACGAACACCATGTTCAAACATAAGGGTGTCCATATGTGCACTTGGCACCAGGACACCCTAGGCCGCAGTTCGATGATCGACTTTGTAGTCGAGTCATCGGATTTGCAGCCGCATGTTTTGGACACTCGGGTGAAGAGAGGGGCGGAGCTGTCAACTGATCACTACCTGGTGGTGTGTTGGCTCCGATGGTGGGGAAAGATGCCGGTCCGACCTGGCAGACCCAAACGTATTGTGAGGGTTTGCTGGGAACGTCTGGTGGAATCCCCTGTCAGAAAGAGTTTCAACGCCCACCTCCGGCAGGACTTCTCCCTTGTCCCGGGGGAGGTGGGGGACATTGAGTCCGAATGGGCTGTATTCCGCGCCTCCATTGTTGAGGCGGCCGATCGGAGCTGTGGCCGTAAGGTGGTCGGTGCCTGTCGTGGCGGCAATCCTCGAACCCGCTGGTGGACACCAGCGGTAAGGGATGCCGTCAAGCTAAAGAAGGAGTCCTATAGGGCCTTTTTGGCCTGTGGGACTCCCGAGGCAGCTGACAGGTACCGGCTGGCCAACCGGCTTTGGCGGTTGCTGAGGCAAAAACTCAGACATGGGAGGAGTTCGGTGAGGCCATGGAAAACGACTTCCGCACGGCTTCGAGGAAATTCTGGTCCACCATCCGGCGTCTCAGGAGAGGAAAGCAGTGCACCATAAACACTGTGTATAGTGGCGATGGGGTGCTGCTGACCTCGACTCGGGACGTCGTGAATCGGTGGGGAGAATACTTCGAAGACCTTCTCAATTCCACCGACACGTCTTCCTTTGAGGAAGCAGAGTCTGGGGTCTCTGAGGTGGGCTCTCCTATCTCTGGGGTCGAAGTCACTGAGGTGGTTGGAAAGCTCCTCGGTGGCAGGGCTCCGGGGGTGGATGAGATCCGCCCGGAGTTCCTAAAGACTCTGGATGTTGTGGGGCTGTCATGGTTGTCACGCCTCTACAACATCGCGTGGACATCGGGGACAGTGCCTCTGGACTACTGGACTTCCAACTACAGAGGGATCATACTCCTCAGCCTCCCTGGTAACGTCTATTCAGGGGTGCTGGAGAGGAGGGTCCGTCGGGAAGTCAAATCTCGGATTCAGGAGGAGCAGTGTGGTTTTCGTCCTGGCCGTGGAACAATGGACCAGCTCTACACCCTCAGCAGGATCCTTGAGGGTGCGTGGGAGTTCGCCCAACCAGTCCACATGTGTTTTGTGGATTTGAAGAAGGCGTTCGACCGTGTCCCTCGGGGAGTCCTGTGGGGGGTGCTTCGGGAGTATGGGTACCGGGTCCCCTGATACGGGCTGTTCGGTCCCTGTACGACCGTTGTCAGAGTTTGGTCCGCATTGCCGGCAGTAAGTCGGATTTGTTTCCGGTGAGGGTTGGACTCCGCCAAGGTTGTCCTTTGTCACCGATTCTGTTCATAAACTTTATGGACAGAATTTCTAGGTGCAGCCGAGGCGTTGAGGGGGTCCGGTTTGGTGGCCTCAGCATTGCATCTCTGCTCTTTGCAGATGATGTGGTGCTGTTGGCTCCATCCAGCCGTGATCTCCAACTCTCACTGGAGCGGTTCGCAGCCGAGTGTGAAGCGGTTGGGATGAAGATCAGCACATCCAAATCCGAGACCATGGTCCTCAGTCGGAAAAGGGTGGCGTGTCCTCTCCGGGTCGGGGATGAGATCCTGTCCCAAGTGGAGGAGTTCAAGTATCTTGGGGTCTTGTTCACGAGTGAGGGTAGCATGGAGCGAGAGATTGACAGGTGGATCGGTGCAGCGTCTGCAGTGATGTGGACTCTGTATCGGTCCGTCGTGGTAAAGAAAGAGCTGAGCCAAAAGGCGAAGCTCTCGATTTACCGGTCGATCTACGTTCCGACCCTCACCTATGGTCACGAGCTGTGGGTCGTGACCCAAAGAACAGGATCCCGGATACAAGCAGCCGAAATGAATTTCCTATGCTGGGTGTCCGGGCTCTCCCTTAGAGATAGGGTGAGAAGCTCGGTCATCCGGGAGGGACTCAGAGTCGAGCCGCTGCTCCTCCGCGTTGAGAGGAGCCAGCTGAGGTGGCTCGGGCATCTGGTTCGGATGCCTCCTGGACGCCTCCCTGGGGAGGTGTTCCGGGCATGTCCCACCGGCGGGAGGCCCCGGGGACGACCCAGGACACGCTGGAGAGACTATGTCTCTCGGCTGGCCTGGGAACGCCTTGGAATCCCGCCGGTGGAGCTGGTTGAAGTGGCTGGTGAAAGGGAAGTCTGCGTTTCCCTCCTAAAGCTGCTGCCCCCGTGACCCGACCTCGGATAAGCGGAAGAAGATGGATGGATGGATGGATGGATGGATGGATGGATGTAAGGATGGATGGATGGATGGATGGATGGATGGATGGTGTATTAATCTTCTTTGCAATGTTTCTTGCTTCAGACTTCCCATTTGATGAATCCAATTTTGGGTTTAGTCTAATATTGAAGTCCCCTCCACAAATCAATGTCCCTTTCCTGTTAGTTATCATTATATCAAATATTTGTTTATAAAAGATGCAGTTGCTTCCAGGTGGTACATACACATTAAAAAGGCTTATCAAGTTACCTTCTATTTTACCAGTTATGTGAACAAACCTACCTTCTTTATCTTTATATTCTGTTACATGTTCGTAATTTACTGCGCTGGATATCAGGATCGCAACCCCTCTCCTTCTGCCAGACTCATGAGAATAGAAGTAAATATGTTTAAATCCCAATTTGTTCAGTTTAGCATGCTCTGAATCACTGAGATGTGTTTCCTGCAGGAAAGCTATTTGGACATTATTTTTTTGTTAGTTTCGATAGTATTTTTGTCCTCTTGATTGGGTTGAGTACACCATTAATATTAAATGATGCTATTTTTATTGGTCTATGCTCTATCTTTGAATGCTCCCTTGTACATTCTCATCAAACTATTGTGCTCCCAAACTCCCTCCAGAACCCGTGGAGGTAAAAAAGAAAAAACAAATAAAAAAACAAAAACATGTTTAAACAAAAACAAACTTTCTAACTTCCAATGTAGGGGTCTCTGAACTAGACCCTGGTGAGCCTCCCAAAGGAGCAATCTCCCTCCAACGTATGGAGGGAGAGGCCCTTTTCTGCATTGATTGCGTGTTCAGGAAAAGAAACCCAACATGAACCTATTTAAATTCTAGTATCTCTCTACCATTAAATTTTGTCAACATTACCAATCAGCAGTCTGTTGAATTTGTTGTCCTTGGTGGTGTGATGTTGTGGTGGTGGGGGTGGTGGGGCGCCTCAGTTTTCAGTCGGTGCGGGTGTTGGTCTCCTGAAGGCTCTGAGCTTCTCCTTGGAGCCTGTTCCGTTTCTTGTTTTGAGTTTGTCTTTCGCCGTCCGTCTGCCTGCTTGTCTCCACGTTAGCCACTGTATCCACTCCATCAGTGTCTCATGGGGTTTGATGACTGTCACGTTGTATCCTCTTCTTGACATGTCTTCGGTTGCCTCTTCAATGGTGTCATACGTTTTGGTCCCATCCTTGTATCTGACTCTCATTCTAGCAGGGAAGAGGGTCTGAAATGGGATGTGATCTTCCTTCAGGGCCTTTCGAACCTCAGCAAACTGACGTCGTTTTTTTAGGATCAACGGTGGATAGTCATTATCCAGGTTAATGTGTTTTTCCTGCCATGTAAATCCTCTCCCCTGCCAGGTTTTCGAAGCAGTGTCTCTTTAGTCACGAAGCTCAAGAACTTAATGATAATGGAACGCGGTGGCGCTTTGTCCGGTGGTTGCGGCCCAGCTGACCTGTGCGCCCTTTCAATCTTCAAATCCAGGTCACTCTCCGGCACGTCAAGTCCTTCACGTAGTAGCTTTTCCACAAACACGACCATGGTCGGCGAGTCTGCCTCGGCACCTTCCGGAACTCCATAAATCCTCAGATTCTCACGCCGGGAGCGACCCTCCAAATCCAGCAGTTTATCTTCCATGTTTGCGTGTAGCTTTAACATTTCTGCTACCACTACTTCTGTGTTTTGGGCCCTTTCCTCCACTTTTCCCATTCGCTCTTCAGCTTCGTCCAATCTCTTGTTCGCCTTCAAAATATCTTCTTTGAGGATATCAAATTGTTCTTTGTTCTCTCGGCGAAAATCCCTTATTTCGCACAAGATTATCTCCACATCCGTCATTTTCCCGTCGATAGTTTGCCTTATCACCGTCGTTGCCCGTTAGCTTGCACCGTTAGCACTGTGTCGTTAGCGATCCCGTGTATTTCCTCCCACCGCTTTCTTTTCTACTCTTTCAGTTCAAATTATTGGTAGTTCTCTTACCCCTGCGTTCTCAAATTATTGTCGACTTGATTTACTTCGTTTGAATCGGGGAATTTTTTAAACTTAACTTGTTCTGTCGGGAGCTCGTTCAACACGCAGCCATTGCGACGGTGTTCCGACCGGAAATCCCAAGTTTGCTTTTTTTTCGATACAAAAAATAGGAATGGACTGGCTGGAATGGCTGGCAACCAGTTCAGGGTGTACCCCGCGCCTACCGCCCAAAGCCAGCTGCAATAGGCTCTAGCACCCCCCTTGTGTTTGACAGGTGGCCATTTTGAATCGTCAAAAATGGTGGCACCATTGAGAATTGGCTTTGCTTCCCGGCAGATTTGGACAGAGCATATTAAAATCAGTGTACCATATTTCATAGTTTTAGACCAATGTGCAAAATACCTCAGAGAATTCCCCATAACAGACCATACTAATGTGCATCTGCATTTTATGCCAAGTTATCCTTGGTAGTTCTAACATTTCTAAATGACGCTATATTGGACAAACTATTGCCTTCAGTACTGTCTGTAAAAAATAAATGAAAAAAAGAGAATTCAATTTTTGGACTTTTTGTTTTTCCTGTTATACCAAACTCGTACCGAACCGTGACCCAAAACCGAAGTACAGACCAAACAGAGACTTATATGAACCATTACACCCCTATAGGCCGAGAGCCAGGTCTATCCTTCAGAATGTTTTTTTGTTACCTTTTTTTTCATACTTTAATTTCCTGTTATCTCATACCTTGGGACATCACAAGTGGATAGGTACCACCCCCAACTCTGCGCCGTTTGGTCACAGGGGCCAAAAAAAAAAAATGGTGGGAAAAGCTTCTGGCAAAATTGTGTTATTGCCAATGTCAAGGTACAGGAACTGCATAAATGTCAGAAAACTCAAATTTTGCATGGTGTATCCTGACACATGGGGGAACTAAGTTAGCTTCCCCATGTGTTATGCCGATGTCAGACTACGCGATTTTTTTGTCTTACGCGACAGTTGCGCTGTCACATTACCCGACAAATTCGCTCCGTGTCGTGGACGGGGTGTGTAGTCACACTACACATCTGAAGGCGACAAGACATCAGCGTTACAGTGATATCAAGAGGTAATTGAAGGCCACCAGATCCCAAAACACAGAGGTGACAGCAAGCATCAAGAAAGCCTGGGCTTCCAGGACCTCCAGGCAATGCCACGGAACATCGAGGAAGTGATTACGTCAAGTCAAGTCAAGGCATCTTTATTTAAGGCAAAGGGAATCCATCCAACCAACTACTGAAGATGGACATATCGTTTTGAAAATACCATCCATCCATCCATCCATCCATCCATCCATCCATCCATCCATCCATCCATCCTTTTTCCCATTCAGAAAACGAGGAAGTATGCATGGTGATTTCTTCACATTATTCTAATGTTTTGACATCCTGTTTTTATTGGTTTTATGAGCTGGAAGCCCATATAATTTAAAAATAAACAAATAAATATTTGAACTCACTTAAGTTGTGGGCCCTGAATCTATAATCTATGAAAGTTTGACTTTTTGAATGGAATTGGAGAAATTATTCAGCTTTTTTATAAACACCTGCATTTGAGGCAGTGAGATGTACAATAAAATGTTTGAAATGGATCATTTTTTATGGTAAATTGTCAAGCGGAGAGGCAAATTTTGGTATTTTCGGGTATGTTGAGGGTGATATTTGCCAATTGAAATACAGGAAGCCTATGATTATTTTCATGCTAGTTCCCCTATGTGGCAAGACACAGCATGCAAAATTTTAGAGTTTTCTGAGCATTTATGCAATTGCTGTACCTTTACATTTGCAATTACACAATTTCACCAGAAGCAGTTCCCAAATGGGGTGTTTTTTGAATAACCATGCAATAGCTTCACTCAAGGGAGCTCTGCAATATCCATCTGGTACCTCTCCACAGTAATTTACTCGGGAAAGGCGGGACATTCTGTACAATAATTCGAGCTGATTGGATGATGCGGCATTGTACACGTTTATTTTGACCAATCACGGCCACGGATGAAAATGTCGTCTTCATTCTTGTCGTAGGGGGGAAAAGCGCGAACATCTTAGGTAGGTAGAAATGCACAAAGTGCCTCTCGCTGTCCAATATTCAACAAGGAAACGGTGAGTAATTCCAAAGAACAGAATTAATTGTAGCGTCCATTCCTCCATGTTAGGTTTGTTTGCCCCGGCGTTAGCTTCCTGGTTTTGTCGCAGTTGCATGTCCCGCCCCATACACAATATCGCTCTGTGATTGGTCCGAACTTGGTGGAAAATAACGGGCTCGGTACAAGATGTATTCTCCGGAGTTTGGGAACTCACAAATACCACGAGAATTCATCTTGCGAAAGCAAGGTTAATTTTTTGGCCTCTGTGACCAAACGGCCCCGAGTTGGGGGTGGTTCCTATCAACTTGTGATGGCCCATGGTATGAGATGACAGGAAATCATAGTAAAAAAAAAAAAAAAAAAAAAAGTAACAAAAAACATCCTGAGGTGTGGACCTGGCTCCCGGCCTTACTAGTTTGTAGTATTAAGCATAACACATAAAATGTAGCGAATCACCAATAGTACAAGATGCAAATTTAGATCAATGTAAATAAAATAAATCAGGTGTTTTCAGGATGTGTTAAAAAATGTGATTTTAGTTCCAAGATAAGTTTATCTATTTACCTCTTCAAGTGCAACCCACACAGAGAAGAATGCCACCATCTTAATTATGTGAAGCTCCAAAAGAGTCCAGAGAAAGACTTGACCTTTGTTGAGTATGTCTGAGAACTTTTTGAACAGAACCAATAACCTGTCAATTACCAGACCCCATTTACTGGGCATAAACTCCACTGAAAAGAAAAGGAAACAGGTCATGAATAACTCAGACAGGGATGATGAAAAAAACAGAAATCACTTCATAAGATAACAACGAGCTGCAATATGCAAAGCAGTGTCAGTACTGAATACAGAGCATCAAAGTACGCTATCAAAACACTGAATTTCTTTAGCATTGTTTTTCCTCATCATGCTGAAATAGGAGAAATGACAAGTGGTATAATACATGAAGTTGAATTATAAATAACACAAGAGGAGAAAGACCGATGAAGTGTGAAGAATGTGAAGCCACTGAAACAAATAGGCATGCAGGACCAGGAGAGAAGAACTAGCAGGTGTTGGAGGCAATAGCATTTTAGGATTGTGACATGACAATGCGTAACATGATCCTATCTATTTAAACTTTAGTTTACACAAATGTGTCTAAAACTGTATGTTGAAAGGCATTTTGCCTTTCTGAGTTCCTTTTTTGATTGTGCGATTTGAAGGCCTGTCACAATATTTTGCTTGGCGATAAAGTGCCCCAGAAATGATTGTGATAAACGATAATATTGCTGTTTTCATATGATTTTTCAACTAATATAATGATGGATGGATGGATGAATGGATGGATGGATGGATGTGTCATGACCTGGGTCGCATGCGCCAGAGTTCATGATCTGTAATGTGTCTGTTAGGTACTGATGTAACAAATGTCTGTTTACAAAACGTGATGTTCGTGATGTCAACCTTTAATCATTTAGGTAATGTCTGGACCTATGTGATGTCGTTCTTTCTGCCTCTCGATGTGAATAAATAGAGAAAATCTTATTTGTGTCTGTATTCTGGGATCGAACCCTTCAGCACATAACAGGATGGTATAATAAATAAATCCAAAGAATCCCACACGAGCAGTTGTATTGGGCTTTGATACCAGCTCATTTGTCCGCATTATTTCCAAATGATTATTATTGCTTTTATTATTATTTGTTTTTATTATTATTATTATTATTATTATTATTATTATTATTATTATCATCATCATCAGTAGTAGTAATATTCTTTTTATTTCCTTACTACTCAGGGGCCCTCATGCTGAATCTGCTGCTCCAAATGCGCCGCTGTTGTGCCAAATAAGTTACCCCCCAAAAAATTTGTATCCCCTGCCAAAGGATCTTATAACTTTTACATAAAAGTGGTGATTTTTCGAAAACGTTCTTTGTGCCTAACTTGTGTTCTTCCGATAACGTTTTTTAGCCCCCGATACAGATTCCGATACCCAGCTTTGCAGTATCGGCCGATACCATACCGATACCTAAGGTTTTTTTTTCCTCAACTTGAAAAAGCAGTCCTGCCATTGGTTCAGAGCGTTCAAGGGCCAATAGGAGGCAGTAAGCATGTCACATATCAGTGAATGTCGTGCACGAGCAAGACACAAGATGCTACATCCAAAATCCTATATTAGCGTTGGAATTAATGGTATCGGCATGTTACTTGTGAGTACTCACCGATACCGATACCACTGTTTTAATGCAGTACGGCGCCTCTGCCGATACCAATATCGGTATCGGAACAACACTATTCCTAACCCTAACTTCACACATGTGGAAGAAAACAGAAAAAACATTAACATTCATCAGTCGTTCGAGCTTTTTCTATGCATGGGGAGATTTTCGACTGCATGCGTGGTCATTGAACGCTCCTAGATGCCATTGCAGAATGTGAGCATTTTCTTAAAACATAGGCCATAGCAGATACCGGTACCACCTGGGTGAGCAAATTCTACTTGTGATTTTTTATGTTTTTTATTTTTTATATATACCTATACATCCCTAGTTTATAGTTTGATATGATAGACCTCTCAGACTGGTAGCTTTTTAGCGGTTATCACTTCATGAAGTGAACGACCTACCTGTAAAAAAAAAAAATGCATTTTTTTAAGCTGGTGCATATCATTGTTTTGGCAATGTTCAAGACTTATCAGTGGTTGATAATGTTGTGTTTGGTACTGTTTTAAAGGGCACATTCTAAGCTTTAATTTAAGCCCACTTCTGTTTGTCAAATATGTAGGTCACTGGAGCTATTCAAACTTTCAGAAACACACATTTTTTCAAAATTTCCGCCTCAACTATACCTTTTATTTCAGCGCTGTGGCATCTAGGAACATGATAGACAGAAAATACAACAACTGGAATATTCACCAGAGTCCAAGGATTCAGAAAATGTCTAATATATTCATAATGTGTCATTGTTGGACATTGCTGGATGTTTTTACACTCCATGAGGTGGTTTTTGAGATGTGTTGAAATAGAAGTATTTCGCAAAACATTGGAACACTATTTGCGCATTCCCTGTAGTCATGTGATCCCCCCCCCCCCCCCCCCCACACACACACACACACACACACGTCATGGAGGAAAGGAAGTAGAAAGTAACTCGCTTGCAACTCGCTTTTGTGTCGTAACTGCCTCCTGAGGGGATAGCAAGTCTTTTTAAGCACAAAGCGATTTAGCTATAGAGCCCAGACCGCCGTTCCATGCATGTTCCATATCGTTGCATGAGAAATGGCCGTTCCCCCCGGGCAATGAGCAATCAAGCGACATACGGGGCACATCGTCGCCTAAATCCATTCTATCCGTCCACATCAATAACAGCTATAAGCGCGCGCACAGAACACCAAATGCTCGAAACAAAATGCCCGATGAGGGGTGAGAGATGTTTTCAAAGTAATCTTAACAACTCCGGGCGTCCGTCTTTTGTAAAAGCATCATGAGCACCTCCTACAGAACTGCGAGATCTTGTGAGACGGGACATTACGAGAACCCTTTTCATTGGAAACACCTACAAGTCGAAATTGTACTTTATCGAAATAGTATAATATTGTTTTTATTTTTGTGAAAAACTAATGGAAACGCAGCTATTCACTTCCATATTTTTTGCATGTGCTTTCTGTTTGTATTTTTGCCCCTTGCCATTTGCTAAGTGTTTTGTGTTCATACTTTCACATTGTGTGCTGCTTTTGATCTATTTGTAAACAAACTTTTGTAAATCTTTATATGTGTCCGCATTTTTGGGATCCGCACATCTCTGATCATTACAAAAACAGTTTCAGCCCCATACATGCTTTGTGTCTAAATAGTCCTTCCTATCTCCTCAGAAGAACAGCAAAAACAGCACAAAAGGATGAAAAAGATGGGTTATGGTTAGGATGTGTCAAAGTAAAACTTTGTACCTTTATCTTCTGATTCATCAACAACATTGGTTAGCACTTCCTCCAAGTCAGAGGCCATTCCAACATTAATTGAAACATTTTGCTCACAGCTGTTTTTCCTGAAGGCAGAAAAAAAACATTTTAAAAAAGTTTGTTTTTTTTGTCTATTGGTATGGATGCATATTTGCATTTCAAAGGATCATACATAAACGTAACTCGTAAGGCTCTCTCTAATCACCATCTCTCTGACTGTCTTACACTGGCCGCACACATCAAACAATCAGTTTGCACTAGAGATGGTAAAACATAGGTCATTATGCAAAATGGTCTTTTAAGCAGTCATACTTGGTAACATTAACTCACATTTTCAAAACTCATGTTTTTTCGCAGCTTGTCGATAGACATCTAGTACCCAAGTTCGTAGTCATCTTGAAATGATGTACCTAAAAAACCACTAGATTAAATAGCTGCTTTCCATACAACTTCCTGCTCCTTCTCTATTACCAATGTTGTTACAGATTACTTGAAAAAAGTAATGTGATTACTGATTACTCCACAAAAAAAGTAATCTAGTTACTTTACTGATTACTTTATTGACAAAGTAACGAAGTTACAGTCAAACCTCGGTTTTCAAACATAATCTGTTCCAGAAGGTTGTTCTAAAAGCGATTTGTTTGAAATCCGAAACAATTTTACCCATTATAATTAATGTAAATAATTTTAATTCGTTCCAAGTATAAAAATAACTTTTTCCAAGCTTTTTTATTTTTTTACTATTTTACACCATAAACTGCACTGCATACTGTTTACCATAAATAGAAAAGGGTAGAAATAGACACTGTTTTATTTAGATATCCTATCTAAAATGATGAAAAAAACAAACAAAATGCAAACATTTCTTTTTTTAAATTCAATAGTTCTGCGCACTAATTTCCTCTTTTCTTCACCAGCTTTTACCACTTGCACTTGCTTTCTTTGGACCCATGATATACGATGCAAAACTAAAGAAAAGATTTGTGTAAATAACAATGAACAGGTCTGCTCTAAACGAACTTTGAACACGAATGTACTACTGAGGAAGCATCCTGGGCATTCGAGTTAGCTTGGCTCCCGAGTGAGTCGCGTTCAGGTACGCTCAGCTTTTTTCAGTTTGGTTGAGAGCCAAATTTTTGGACGAGTTCTGAGACATAAAATTCTCGAATTTTCTGGTTGAAAACCGATTTGGTTGAGAACAGAAGCGTTTGATAACCCAGGTTTGACTGTACTACCAATTTCCGCCCCTTGCTGCCTCAACATAAGAATGATAATCGGTTACTGAAATAATACTTATGAAAGTGCATGAACTTGAAACATGAACATGTTTCATGTTTCTGTTTCTCTGGTATTACAATACGGAAATTGGTGTATAACACATTACACCTGCAGGATGGTTACAAACATTCAGATAGCCTTTTTTTTTCCCTCTGGCATATTCTTTCTCCAAGTATGACGAGAAAGACACTGTAGGGTAGCTCAGGCGAGTCAACAGTACTCAATGGACACATTGGTGATGATGCATAGCGGCATGCACGGCCGTCAAGGCAGCGCCTGGCCTGACTCTTGTATAAAAAGATATAAGCCCAGCGTGATCGATCCTCACAAAATGTATGTGCACATCCCTACTTATGCCCAAATCATACTCTCAAAATATGTGAATGACAGTCACGATATTTTTTGTATTTTTGTACTATTTACGTCACCATTGCCTAGGACGGTGGCAATGTTTGCCCTTCCATAAAATCAAAAATAATGTGACTTTTGATATTTTTACCCCTCTCGCAGTAAATCGAGACAATCGTTGGTGCCCCCAAGAATCATGATAACTCAGTCATTTATGAATAGTTTTTTAATTGCCGACCACTGAAAATGTGCAGTGGGATCAGACCTATCAATACATATATAGTTTTTATTTATTTATTTATTTTGGGATGCCCTCTATGGACAATAAAAGCAACAGTGTGCGTTGAACGAAAATAATTATGATGTATGTAATATTTAAATGAAAATAAATGCCGCACAATACGTGCGCTGCCTTTCACTACTGTGCAAGCTCCAGGGACTGCGGGGTAAAACTTTCATGTCGCATCTGTCTGGATTCCATGAGCGATCCACAGGAAAAAAAAAAAAAAGGCATGTCACATTGTGTGACAAGACGAGCAAAAATTTTGACATGCTAAACAGACTTTCGTTGTGATGGTCATGAAGCATCCCAGACACTAGGCGACCAATTGTTGAACTTGTTGTTGAAGGGGCGACGCTACGTCAAGACAACTCAAAATCGTTAACGACATGCCCTGTTTGTCTGCGACACATCTGTCGGACAAAATCGGGCTATCTTCGTGTAATCTGACCAAGGCATTACTATTAATTTCATTTCAACACAACAGTTTACGATATTACACAATACTTGAAAAATGAATGTGCTTGACTTTGTCACTGCCACACCCGTCACCATGGGTGGGCCATAGGGGCCCGTGCGGTGCCCGCCCACCAAGATGATTGTGCCCCCCGCCATTTGAGGCATGGATCTCTAAAAATACACTTTTTTTTTTTTATGATACAGGGTTTTCCAAAATGTTTGACCCAATTTCGTAGACCAATAATTTTTACAATTTTCGTTGGAATGACCTCAAATTTTCACAGCTTGTGTAGTGACAAGGCGGGGTCAAGTAGGACTCAGACGCAGGCGTAAGGTAGGCCACCAAGGCAGCAGGTTTATTTCCGGCCAACAGTGGTCTCCTCTCAAACTGAGAGGAGAACAGGGAGGGGAAAAAGTGGAGAACAAAAAGCGCTCCACTAGGGAGGAAAAAACAGGCAAAAGGTACTGGGGACAACAGAAAGCGCTCCGCTAGGGAGGAAAAAGGGCACAAGGCAAAAGGGGTAACTAAAGGCGCTCCAAAAGGGAGGAAAAGGCACAAAAACAAGGCAACAACGCTAGGCAACATGAACGAGGACATAAGGACTGTGGACGCTTCCATGCACTGACGGTGACACTTCGGCAACGGAGGGGAGAATGCAGGTGGCTTTTATTGTGTGGGTTGATTGGTGGCAGGTGGTGATAATCATGGGCGGGGACCGGTAATGAGTGAGCGGCAGGAAGGGCAAGTGACCTGGGGTGAGAGGAGAGTTAGGATTTCAGAGTAAAACGGGAAACAGAGACACAAAAATAAAAGCATGAGCCGCCACGCCTGGTGGCGGCGTGACAGTACCCCCCCCTCAACGGCCGGCTCTTGACGGCCCAGGAATGTCAGGGTGATCTTCATAAAATTCATCAATTAACGAGGGATCCACGATGAACCGGGAGGGGACCCATTGCCTTTCCTCCGGGCCGTATCCCTCCCAGTCCACCAGGTATTGTCTTCCGCGGCCCCGATTACGAACATCCAAAAGTTTTCTAACCTTGTAAACGGGGCCGCCTTCAATCATCTCCGGGGGGGGTGGGTCGGGTTCGGAGGGCACCAGTGTGCTTTCATGAACAGGCTTGACTTGGCTGACGTGGAATGTAGGATGAACTCTGAGGGATCGTGGTAGACGGAGTCGAACGGCGGCAGGTCCTATGGACTTGGTTACTGGAAAAGGCCCCACAAATCGCGGGGCCAACTTTGGACATGGTACCTTGAGCCTGAGGTGTTTGGCTGATAGCCAAACTCGCTGGCCTGGACGGTATTCTGGAGCCGGTCTCCTCTTCCGGTCGGCGGCCCTCTTTACCCGGTCTCCCTGGCGTTGAAGCGCCGTCCGGGCCGCCGACCAGACCTTGTGGCACCGACGGATCATGGCTTTGACCGAGGGGACCGTTACCTCCTCTTCCAGTTCGGCGAAGAATGGGGGATCGTAGCCATGGACACACTTGAACGGGGTGAGACCTGTGGCAGATGTGGGCAAAGAGTTGTGCGCGAGCTCGACCCATACTAGATACTTGCTCCAGGTTGTCGGGTTCTGGGAGACGAGGCATCGGAGACCGGTTTCGAGCTGCTGGTTCAGCCGTTCTGCCTGCCCATTGGCCTCAGGATGGTACCCAGAAGTCAGGTTGGCTTTGGCACCTAGGGCTTTGCAAAATTGAGTCCAAAATCGGGAGACGAACTGTGGTCCACGGTCGGAAACGATGTGTAAGGGGAAACCATAAAACCTGAATATGTGGTGGATCATGATGTCGGCTGTGGTCTTGGCGGATGGGAGCTTGGTTAATGGGATGAAACGAACCATCTTAGAGAATCTGTCGACGACTGTGAGGATTGTGGTTTTACCATGGGATGGTGGTAGTCCGGTCACAAAATCCACTGAAATTTCCGCCCATGGTCTGGATGGAATTGGTAGTGGCTGGAGTAGACCCATCCGGGACTGGTTTGACGTCTTGTTGCGGGCACAGGTAGGACAAGCAGCTACGTAGTCCTTGATTGTGGTCTCCATTGCCGGCCACCAGAATCTCCGGGCGACAGCATACACGGTCCTGCGAACTCCAGGGTGGCAAAATAATCGTGAAGTATGGGCCCAGTGTATTACCTGGGCCCTCAGTTCCTCAGGCACAAAGAGTCGGCGTGGTGGGCATGACGTGGGGGGAGTGACGTTCCGTAGTGCCTCTTTGACGTCGTCCTCAATTTGCCACCTCATGGCCCCGACTATGCAGTCCCGGGGCAGAATGGTCTCAGGCTCGGCTTCCAGTGGTTCGGACTCGTGAATTCTTGATAAAGCGTCAGCCTTGATGTTCTTACTGCCGGGTCTGTAGGTCAGAGAGAAAACGAAGCGGTTAAAAAACAAAGACCATCTGGCCTGTCGAGGGTTGAGTCTTTTGGCCTGGCGTAAGTATTCCAGATTTCGGTGGTCGGTCCAAATCACGAAGGGGAGTTCGGCGCCTTCCAGCCAGTGTCTCCATTCTTCGAGAGCCACCTTCACAGCTAGGAGCTCCCGATCACCGACCGAGTAGTTGCGTTCCGCTTTTGATAATTTTCGTGAGAGGAAAGCGCAGGGATGTGTCTTGCCGTCCTCTTGACAACGCTGGGACAGGACTGCCCCAATACCAATACTCGAGGCGTCCACCTCCACCACGAACTGGCGCTTGGGGTCAGGGACTCTGAGGATAGGGGCATTAGTGAAGCGAGCTTTTAAGTCCTTGAATGCCCCTTCAGCTTCCGTGTTCCACCTAAATCGAACTTGCGGGGAGGTCAAGGCGTGCAGGGGGGCAGCAATGGTGCTGAAGTTTCTGATAAATCGCCGGTAGAAGTTGGCGAATCCGAGGAATTGTTGTACCTTCTTTCGTGAGTCCGGCGTGGGCCAATCCCGCACGGCGCTGACCTTGTCCGCTTCCATCTCCACTTTTCCGGGTGACACGACGAATCCCAAGAAGGAGATGGAGTTGACATGGAACAGGCTCTTTTCTGCCTTCACGTAAAGCTGGTGATCCAGCAGGCGTTGCAAGACTCGGTCCACGTGGCTTCGATGGCTTGCTTGGTCAGGAGAGTAGATTAGGATATCATCCAGGTAGACATACACAAAGTGGTCGATGAAATCTTTGAGTACTTCGTTAATCATGGCCTGGAAGACTGCGGGAGCGTTCGTGAGGCCGAAAGGCATGACCAGGTACTCGTAATGTCCCCGGGGAGTGTTAAAACCAGTCTTCCATTCATCTCCCTCGCGGATCCGGATGAGGTGATAGGCGTTGCGGAGATCGAGCTTCGTGAAGATTCTAGCTTGTTGCAGCTGGTCAAACACAGAGGACATCAATGGCAAGGGGTACCGGTTCTTAACAGTGATGTCATTCAGGGGACTGTAATCAATGCATGGGCGTAGGGATCCATCCTTTTTACTCACGAAGAAAAAACCTGCGCCTGCAGGTGAGGAAGACGGTCGGATGAGGCCGGCCTTCAAGGAGTCGTCAATATAATTGTTCATGGCTTGGCGTTCGGGTCCTGAGACCGAGTACAGTCTCCCCTTGGGGATGGTTGATCCGGGGATCAGGTCAATCGGGCAGTCATACGGTCGATGGGGAGGAAGAGTCATGGCCTTGGTTTTGCTGAAAACCTCCCGCAGGTGGTGGTAGCAGGAGGGAACGGTGTGCAGGTTCGGGTATTCCTCTTGAGCGGACGAGGCGAGGGACACCTGGTGAACCTGGGCTGTGGTGTTCCGGGGTGCGGGTTGTTCCAATCTGTGAGTCATGCAGTCCTTTCCCCACTCCAGAATGACTCCAGAGTTCCAGTCGATTCTGGGATTATGTAGACGCAGCCAAGGGTGACCCAGAACCAAAGTGGGGGAAGCAGAATGGAACACATGGAAGCGAAGGGTCTCGAGGTGCTGTCCGATGTGCACTTCCAGAGGTTCAGTGATGTGAGTGATTCTGAAAAGTTCCTTGCCGTTCAGCGCTCGAGCCTGGATGGTTGACAGAAGTGGCTCGGTGGAGACTCGTAGTTGCCTCACGAGCTCCCAGTCCATGAGGCTCTCGTCGGAACCGGAATCGATGAGGGCTGACAGATTTGTGGTGACATTGTGGTGGTTTATCTGCATTTGCGTGAGCCTGTGGTTCTTGGCGGGTCGGGGTGACGGAGGACTCACCGGTGACCCGCTCTTCGTGGTGCAGGATCCCACTAGGTGGCCAAGACCACCACAATAGAAGCATCGGCCCTCTCGGCGGCGGCGCTGTCGCTCCTCGGGCGTTAGCCGGGCCCTTCCCAGTTGCATGGGTTCCTCTCTGGCGAAGTCCACCTCTCCTGGTTCAGGTCGGGAAGGAAGGATGGGTTGCGGCCTTCCGGGCCCCGGTGGTCGTGACCAGGGGGTGGGTTCCTCCCTCCTTCGGAGTCCGCCGATCTTAGCCAGTTCCCGGCGACGATGATCGGTGCGGATGGTGAGGGAAATCAAGGCGTCCAAGTCCGCGGGGAGATCTACGGGAACCAGAAGCTCTTGAATGGCGGGTGAGAGTCCTTTCAGAAAATGGTCGTGAAGTGCGATGGCGTTCCAGCCACTGCTCGTTGCCAACGTTCGAAAGCGAACTGCATAGTCGCTGACAGATTCGTTGCCTTGCTGAAGTCGGCTCAGTGCTCGTGCCTTCTCTCGGTCATTATTTTCTGGATCAAAGACTTGGCGCAAAGCGATTCGAAAGTCCTGTACGCTTTGGCAGACCGAGGAACCCCTGGCCCATTCCGCGGTCGCCCAGGTTTTTGCCCGTCCCGTCAGGTGAGACAACATGAAGGCCACTCGGGATCGGGCTGTGGGAAATGCCTGTGGTAACTGTTCAAAATGAATGTCACATTCTGTGAGGAAAGTCTGACAGCGTCCGGGTTCACCGGAGTATCGTTCTGGGGAGGCCAGTCTCAATCCTACCCCGGTGAATGGCGTGGTCGGTACAGAGAACTCAGGGTGAGGAATCTGTCCAGTGGGAGCTGGCGCTCGACGCCGTGAAAGGCCTACCAGCTCGTGGACCTGGCTGGTCAATTCCTCCATCCGGGACAGCATGGTCTGTTGGGTCCGGTCCTGGTTGTTGAGCCGGGCCTCCTGGCTCTGCAGTGCGGCCTCGACCATGCCTGCTGGGTCCATGCTGGCCGAAGTGTACTGACAAGGCGGGGTCAAGTAGGACTCAGACGCAGGCGTAAGGTAGGCCACCAAGGCAGCAGGTTTATTTCCGGCCAACAGTGGTCTCCTCTCAAACTGAGAGGAGAACAGGGAGGGGAAAAAGTGGAGAACAAAAAGCGCTCCACTAGGGAGGAAAAAACAGGCAAAAGGTACTGGGGACAACAGAAAGCGCTCCGCTAGGGAGGAAAAAGGGCACAAGGCAAAAGGGGTAACTAAAGGCGCTCCAAAAGGGAGGAAAAGGCACAAAAACAAGGCAACAACGCTAGGCAACATGAACGAGGACATAAGGACTGTGGACGCTTCCATGCACTGACGGTGACACTTCGGCAACGGAGGGGAGAATGCAGGTGGCTTTTATTGTGTGGGTTGATTGGTGGCAGGTGGTGATAATCATGGGCGGGGACCGGTAATGAGTGAGCGGCAGGAAGGGCAAGTGACCTGGGGTGAGAGGAGAGTTAGGATTTCAGAGTAAAACGGGAAACAGAGACACAAAAATAAAAGCATGAGCCGCCACGCCTGGTGGCGGCGTGACATGTAGAAACGTTTCAAGTTTTTGTGTGTAACATCGAGCTTACACAAAACAGAGGAAACGAAGTTCTGAACGTCCTAAAAAGCACTTGGGCTGTAATTCCAAAATATAACCTGCCACTTGGTGCTGAACATTTATGAAAATCATAGACCCAATAAATATTTGTACTTTTCTTTGGAAATTTAACCAATAAAACTTGTGACCTTCAACATAAAGTGCATTTAGTTTAATTAAGATCCATCAAGTAGTTTCCGAGATATGGGCATTTATAATGGGGTCAACCATTTTGGAACACCCTGTATATTTCATTGTAGCTAATTTTGCGTTTTAAAATACTAATGTTGAGTTGCTTATCACTAAGACATTAAAAATATTGTAAAAAAAAAAAAAAGACGACTGTAATTTCTGGACTATAAGGTGGCTAGCTTTACCTCAGTTGTTTACAACGCAGTGCTTACTTGTGGCCGTTACTTCATGCTAACGTTAGCTCAGCTTTGACAAAGTCCCCCATTTATATTGTGTCCCGCCAAAAAATATGTTGTCACAAAAACAGCCCCTTACTGTTTGTTATGATTTTGCAACACTTATTTAGCATGTCTCACCCGTGCATTTGGTTGTCCTGACGGCAACCGGCCGGACGCCAGCGGGAGAATACGATGCGTTCACAATGCCGACATCGACATCGGACATATTAGACGCTTAAACGTCGCTGTTGTACGGCAAACCTGGCACAACCTATTGCTGCTAGACCGTAATTGGTGCTCAGTACTGTCTAAAACAGACTTTGAAGTGGAATTTTGTCACTGATATCGATTCACATGCTGCCAAACACACGAGTATGGTGTATATATGTTGAGTTAAGAGTTCACTTAATTCCTACGTTCCCTGAAGGGACTGTCACTGGGGGGTGTTTCCAAAGCGCTTTTGTGCAGCTGTCACTCATGATTCCACGCCCCGCTCAGTTGACACCACGCCCCCACGTAACATTCGGGTCAAAAGTCTGAAACTGGAAAAAAGAGACTTGGAACTGAAAAAAAAGATCTGAAAGTGAAAAACGATTTGAAAGTGAAAAAAAAAACGTTTTGAAACTGAAAAAATGTGTTGAACCCCCCCCCCCCAAAAAAAAGATCTGAATCTGAAAAGAAAAAAAACATGCAACTGAAAAAAATAAGACCTCAAATGTCAAAATATATATGGAAGCAAAAAATGAAAATAAATAATTTATTCAAAGGCAGGACCGAAGTGAATCAAAATTAATTTTGACCCGAAAAAACTTTTCACATGCTTATTTTTATTTTGAATACCTTTTTATATTTTGTGAAATTCAAGATCAACAAATTTTCAGTTTCAAGTTTTATTTTTTCAAGTACAAAAACTTTTGACCTTAATTTAACTCCATAGACCATCCACTTTTATATGATACTTCGCGCAATGATTTCCGTGACGTGGACAGAACACTTAGCAACAATAGTTCAGTTAATTCCAGTAATATATTGTGAATCTTCATCCTCGAACTATGTAGTGGAACGTCCATTTACAATGATTGCCTCCAATTTAATAGCCAATCAAATCAGTTTTTTTTTTTGTTTGTTTGTTTGTTTGTTTTTGTAACCACTCATTCACACACACACACACACACACACACACACACACACAAGCTTACTTCATGTACGCGCCAATCAAATCTGTTGTCAACAAGCCGCGCTAGAGGGTGACGTCGTGTGCGGCTAAAAATGGCGTTTGACTCAGTTCAAATAAAATAAACAAAACAAAAATGTTTGGAGATGGTCAAAGTAAGAAGTGAGGGTATCGAAAAACAGGTGCCATTAAAAGTTATTTTAGTTAACTAAAACTAATGAAATAACTAAAACTAAAATTCAAAAAACAATTTTGTTAAAAAAAATTTTAAAAAAAAAGAAAACTAACTGAAATTACATTTTATGTTTACAAAACTAATTAAAACTATAATTATAGCAAAAATGTCCTTCGTTTTAGTCTTCGGTGTGATTTTTAGTAGTATTTTTATTTTAATATCAACCGGAATAATGACGTTTGAAAGTATGTCACACAGAAGTGACGTCATCGAGCAGCAGCCAATAGAAAAGCACCTTCAGATGATGAGCCCATTTAAAAGAGATACAATGCTGCCATCTGCTGGCTATAGATAGTGAGTGTTTTTGATTCTGAAACTCATTGACCAGGCAGCGCGTGCTGCACTTAGACGGTGAACGAATTGTTATTAAACGTTTTTGGTGGTCAGAGTTAAGTAATTTTGTAAAAATAAAACACCATTGTCATTGTGGTCAAACTGAATATTGTACAGTAGAAGCTAATATCACTGATAAAAACAATTTATTCAATCCCATTGACTAATAAGGAAAATTAACAAAAAAGGCATGAGTCTAATAATTTGGAATACTAAAATGTTATTTCATTGTGGGTCATTTAAAGCATGCACACACACGCACACACAATTAACCAGAAATAATGAACTATTCTGATATTCTAACCTGATATAGACAGAGGCAGAACAAGAAAAGCAGCATGTAGATGATCTTGTATCCAACAAGTTTTCCCACAAAAGAGACCATGAGGAACATCCCACCACACACATAGATCCAATATTTGGCATAAAAACTCAGCACCATGCCTCCCAGGATCTTGAGCAGGGATTCATTTGTAGAATCGATCGCTTGTGTGCAGGTAAAAGAGGATAGAGAGGTAAAGTTGACAAAAGAAAAAAAAAAAACATATTGACATTAAATTAGTCCTATTATTTTGTATTGTATGTCCTGCATGGTGAAATAGAAAATAAGAGTGGGCAAGAATGGTGTCAAAAAAAAAAAATTGTGTTAAACGGGACTCAGCACACATCTAATGGCATGTTTTGGTCTTTTTTTTTTTTTTTTTTTAATGTAAACATGTACATATTGAAAAAATAACCTGTCGAAGTGACTTCTTCAAGTGGTGCAGCCGTTGTCCTCCTCTTGCTCAAGTTTTCCTTAACTGACTGACGCATTAAAAGCCAGAAGGTTGAAGTGAAGAGGAGCTGAAGAGGAAACAAAGATGGGAAGCAATGATATATAATCAAATATTCACTGAGTAACTTCAGGCGCACCTGCACTTGCCTGCAGTTGTTCAAGAAAGCAAAGTTTTCTGTAAAAAAATAAAATGGAAAAAAAAAAAAAAAAAAATATATATATATATATATATATATATATATATATATATATATATATATATATATATATATATATATATATATATATATATATATATATTTATTTTTTTTTTTTTTTTTTTTTTTACTATACCATAGCTCCAAGTCTCAGACAGGGGTACTGGGCTTTATCTAGCCCTAGCTGCTTGAGACTGATGGTTCCCACGGTGGTAGGCAGTTCAGGTGCAAGCTCCATGGCCCATACATACTGCAGACAACATAGTACCAGGCCATAGACCAAGATAAACGGAGAACACAACATGGCTGCTTGTCGTCTACAAAATGAGACAAAAACAAAAGCAGTGTTTGACAATAAATTCCAGCAGATTTTAAAATTTAGATGTTTTTCAAGTAAAAGAACTTCAAGAATAGTTTATTATAGTCATGGGGGTCAACAACCTTTACTGTCAAAAGAGACACCAAATAAATAAATAAATAAATAATCTGTCTGGAGCCGGAAAAGCTTTGTTTGATTTTCATTATCATTATTTTCATTATCAAGGACAATGCAATCAAACACAGGATACTAAGAGCAAAGCTTGCAGCTGATGTTAAGCACATAATTTACAATCCTGGCTGAGCTTTTACACTTGATTCTATATATATATGTGATCTAAAACACATAAAAACAAAGCCCCAACTTAAAAGGTGCCCTCATATGAAATGTTCACTTTTGGGGGGTTTTGACATAAATATGCTTGACCATAGCCTGACTAAGTCCCCAAAGTTGTGAAATAAACAACCCATGTTTCCCTTTCCTATGGACATTTGTATCACATTAGCTCAAACAGCACTCTCAAATGGGCTGTTTCAGCAGGTCGGCTTTACACGTCACTAACCCCACCTTTTTCGGTTTTACACGTCACTAGCTCAGCGCGAACTCCACCCTCACAATTTTCAACCCCCCCACCCGCCGGAGCAAACAAACAGCAGCAGCAGGAGGACAGCATGGTCCAAGATTTCACAGCCCCGTATTGCCGGTCCGGAGGGTTGTGGAGGGCCACCTACGCAGTTGGAAAGCCAAGGTCGAG
Source organism: Festucalex cinctus (assembly GCF_051991245.1). Classification (NCBI taxonomy): domain Eukaryota; kingdom Metazoa; phylum Chordata; class Actinopteri; order Syngnathiformes; family Syngnathidae; genus Festucalex; species Festucalex cinctus. The sequence goes on from NC_135424.1 coordinate 25,626,362, forward strand.
CCGGTTCCCGGGATGTGTTCATTTTCCCCGTAGGACTTATAGTTCGACCGGTACGGGGGTGTCAATCCCAGTAGCTGCACCCAGTCGTGAGGAGGATTATCAGCCCTGACAGTTTGTGCAAACATTTTACTGACGACTGCTTCAGGAATTTGGGACAATACAAACGTGGATTAGCAGAACATCTTTCACTTATCCCGGGATCGATACCAACTACTGAAACTAATGAGCCAAAATTACTTCAGGTGCAGACGTGAAGACTGTTTGTTAAACAGGAGCACACGGAAAAGATTAGACTGGGCCACGCCCAACTCATTTTGTAATCAAAAACACACGGAAGTCTGATGAGCGTTGGCCACACCCACCAAAATCTGCTCGTTTGATGCTAGGCTAACGGTAGACCTTCCTCATGGAGACTGCAACTCGACAACAAGGTACAATTTCGTGAACATTTCTTTGGATACAGTATTAGGGCATTCAGAGGATGATTGATGTCATTGCTGCAAAGCTCATAACAGGGGATCTATAAAAATAAAATCAATTGCAAAAAGTGAAAGCAATCAATGATGCTGATCACTCAATAACGCCCACCATTTATTCACGATGGATAAAGTATTGCTTTATTTTCATTCAAAAAAGTTTGGCGATAAATGTTTGAAACTCACAGATAGTCTTTCTATCTGTGGGCACAGTTTGCTGCTCTGATATGAAAAAGCTGACTGACCAATGAAGTCCTGCACTGACCCCGGGTTTTCACCGGATGCGGTTGCGGTGCGGTTGCGGTGCGGTGCGTCTTGACTGCGTACTCCGGACGGGTCAATTTTTTTGTCAATCCACACCGGCTCCGCACAGCTGCGGTTCGGCAGCTCCGTCGCCGCCCACTTCCCAACGTGTCTCGCGGGACCGCGCGCGCGCGTTCATGTGGAATTTCACAACGACAAACATACAGAAAGTCTGTGCTCAACAGAGAAGCAGAAAGAGAGGTGGACTTCTTTTGATTTAACCTTTTCTTCTTCTGCTATGAGATTCCATGCAGCATCCTTTTTTTGTTGTCCTTGTAAAGTATATTAATAACGAGAGTCGGGTCAGTGCGGGTCCACTCTTTATTTCTGTCTTCCGCGTCCGGCTGCCGCTCAGTACGGCAAGCGAGACGGGCACAACAAGCAATCACGAACATCAAACTCACAATACATTACAGTCCTTATAAAAAGGATGTGCCGTGTCATATATTATTTTGTGGTTTTCCACCTCCAATATAAACCTCTCCTCGTCCATGTTCGCTGGTGTCTAAACCGTGAATGAGCACATGGCCCGGCGACGCCCACGTCACGTTTTGCTGAAAAGCTTGCGAAATAGGAGCTGACGAGTGTTTTATTCTGAAAGGTAACCGGAAATTTATTTTGAAACTGCCTCGGTCTTCCTGTCCCGCTCGATGTGTTTTGTGCTAGCTTGCCATTTGCCGGAGGCCTACCGCTGCGGCGTCTGGCAAAAATAGAAAATAGGTCTATCCTTGCGGAAGGCTTGCGGCACGCCGCAGGCCTTCCGCAGTCGACACGCAACGCACCCGCAAGCGGTGTAAACTGCACCATTCGAATGAATGGAATCTAATTGCTTGCGTCGCCGGACCGCACCGCAACCGCACCGCAACCGCAACCGGTGAAAACCCGGGGTAAGGGTGTGTAACATTCTGGGTCAATGTTTGGTTTGGTTTATTCATTTTTTCCTTTTTGACACATTACAGCTAACATCAATCACATCACATCATTTGCAACATTGACATCCGAAAGAAGGGCTGACGGGGAGAAGCCTAGGCTTATTCGAGACCCGTCCCCAATTATAACGCATCAGGCATATACATTATTTAGAATAATCATTGATTTTTATCGTTATCCATCCCATACTATCCCAGACACTGCTGGCTCAGTTCATATCGAATGTCTGTGTGTAGATTGCGGCTAGTCCCAGTCATTTGGAACTGGTGAATCGGCCCCCAGACGCCACCAACAGGCCCACCCCGCCAGGCGAGCAGCCAAGGCAAGCGCATTTGTTCTCTTTCACTCTTTCACCAGTAGCGTCTTCGCTGACCTCGGATCACCTAACACACATGTTGTGGCTTCCAGAGAGTAGATCGGCTTGCATTCGGCCCATTGCTTTTAGCAATTTTCTTTTAGCAATTTTGCCTCGACATATATATATATATATATATATATATATATATATATATATATAGCCCTGCGATTGGCTGGCAACCAGTCCAGGGTGTCCCCCGCCTACTGCCCAGAGCCAGCTGAGATAGGCGCCAGCACCCCCCGCGACCCTTGTGAGGAATAAGCGGTCAAGAAAATGGATGGATGGATATATATATATATATATATATATATATATATATATATATATATATATATATATATATATATATATATATATATATATATATATATATATATATATAATATAACATACTTTTTTATTAGTAGCATAGTTTTTTACCTAGCACGCAGAATCCAGATGAGGCAAGCCCACAACAGTAGCACGAATGTCAGCCAGCTGTGGTATGTGATGCTCCAAACCTGAAGAGTAAGAAACAACAGATGATTTTAAAGTTGACAAAGCTGCAAGATTTCATGCAAGATTTCACTTTAGTGCAGTCACTGATTGTGTTGTGGTACATTCCCCTGACTAGTGCGCAAGCAGCATGTGTTCACTCAGTTATGTTAAGAGATGAAAGTGTGAATGACTGTCTCTCTGTGCTCTGAGACTGCGGACTTGCATATGAATGGACCATCAATGGCTCCTCATGGGTGAAGCCAGAGGGCAGCCATCTTACGTTGACACTCTTACTGACAACTTCAGTTTATTAAAAATATTGTTAGTGCGTGTTTTACATCAAGAGGTAAGGGGAGCCTCTCAAAAGAATGAACTTTACTGTTTACATTAAGAGTCTATGAAGTATACAGAGGTGATATTTACATTATAGTTAGCGATTACATAGTCAAAATATACAAATCACATGATATAACTGGATAACTTTATTCTTCCTATTCCCTTTTGAACATGAAAACGGTGCTTTTTCTTTTTTTTTTAGTCTTTTTTTTTTTTTAGTCTTTTTTTTTTTTTTTTTTTTTACTTTCTAATACAATATTATATTTGTCAGGCGCAAATGAAAGATAAGTGAACGCCGCAAATTGTCATCATTCACTTCAAGGAACCCTCACATGTCAATTACTAATGTGACAAAGAAGAATGGATAATTATTTCCACATCAGGATTTGCAACAACGATAGACTTCTACCCAAAAAGAGTACTGAAATAAAACCCAAACGTGCTATAACAAAGTATTCATTTGAGGGTTTACACGTATACAGGTGCACACATTTTTCGTTTTTTTCCCCTTAAAATATTTCAATATTTTCTCAATTGAGATGTGCAGGGTTATTGGTCACATTAATGGCAGACAATCATTGGGAATGATTTCTTGTGGCCTCATTTTTAATACCAAATTAACCTGGCATCAGTTTTTTTTATAATTATCCCTATTATGACCTTTTGTAATGGAGTATTCTATTTCATACATTGACCACATTGGTTTATGTAAATAATTACCATCATTGCAATCAGGGCAAAGACATAACTCTGCTGCATGACCATCTTTCCCAGCATTAAAAATGGGCTTTCAGTCTGTTGACCACCAGGTGCATGACCAAAACCTGTCAAAGAAAAATACCTGTCAGTATGGATTATTATAAAACACCAAAGGACAACGATCTAAAACCTATAATGCTTTAAGGCAATGTTTGTCCTGTCTGGAGGAAATAAAAGTTGTACATTTTAGAGTGTATTTTATTTTGTTTGTTTTTAAATTTTAGATGGTCTAACCTGACCTGTTTGAGCTTCTCCACCCTTACTGCTTCAGATCAGCAGACCAAACGCTACTGGAGATATTGAGAATTAATGGAAACTGAGAGGAGACCAAGCTTTTTCCATTGCCAGTCCTTTTTTTGGAATGACCTTCCAGTAAACGTTAGTGAAACACCCTCTGTCCATTTTTTTATATCCACTTATCTTAAAACAAATTTTCATTCTTAGGCTTTAATGTTGGAGTTAAGGCAATTATTTTGCATAAGAAAAAAAACTCAAGGTAAAACAGCAAAAAAAAAAACAAAAAAAAAAACAGTTTGTATTATGAAATAATTTTGTAAAATGTACTTCGTGTGAAATCCAGGCTTGTATAGTTTTTTTTTTCCATTTATTTTGATTCATTCATTTATTCGTTTCCCGAAATACTTTTTAAACAAAATATAGAATATTTGGTACACAACAAACATGTACCACATTAATTCATTTGCTCCCAATAACATATAAATACGTTTTCGTTAAATGTTTTAAGTGTCCCAAAGACGTATTTATATGTTTTTTTGTTTTGTTTTGTTTTTATGCTAGAGCATACAGAAGGCTTTGATGCAGCCTCTCAACTGTAAAGAACGGTTGCATAAATGGTTGTTATTACACAAACGCCCAGCAGGTGGCAGCAGAGCAAAGGAGATCAATTAGGACCATGTTGAAAAAAAGCTCAATTACTTACAATTTTAAATAGATTTGTGAAAATTGATGGAACTTAGCAATATTCTAATGCTAATTGCTGCAAAACGGAAACAGAAAGAAATATACTTTTTTTTCCTGTTGAAAGAAGAGTTTAATCTTTCTTTTGATATGTTCCGTGTTTTTATAGCAATAGAACACAATATCCTATAGGCCTTGCAAAATCAGTAAAAAAACTAAAAAATCCAGTAAAACAGCCGGCAGCGAATGGGACTGCTTCTTTGAAAATGGCTGCGAGGGAATGAGTTAAGTTTAAATAAAAAAAAAAAAAAAAACATTTATTTAGTAATTTAACATTTTTCTTCTGTTTAGAATTCTTCTTAGTAATTTAATGTCCCATTGCCGGTGAGCGATTTTTAGATATATATTTGCTACAGAGTTGATCTCAAATGATGTCACATTAACGTCCATCCATCCATCCATCCATCCATCCATCCATCCATCCATCTTCTACCGATTATCCAAGCTCGGGTCGGGGGGTCAGCGGCTTTAGGACTTCCCTCTCCCCAGCCACTTCAACAACCAGTTCCTCCGGCAAGATCCCAAGGTGTTCCCAGGCCAGCCGAGAGACATAGTCTTTTAGCGTGTCCTGAGTCGTCCCCGGGGCCTACCGCCGGTGGGACATGCCTGGAACACCTCTCCAGGGAGGCGTCCAGGAGGCATCCAAACCAGATGCCCAAGCCACCTCAGCTGGCTACTCTCAACGCGGTGGAGCAGCGGCTCGACTCTGAGTCCCTCTCGGATGACCGAGCTTCTCACCCTATTCCCAAGGGAGAGTCCAGACACCCTGCAGAGTAAACTTATTTAGGCCACTTGTATCATGGATCTTGTTCTTTCTGTCATGACCCACAGGTCTAGATCATAGGTGAGGGGAGGAAAGTAGACCGGTAAATCGAGAGCATCACTGCAGACGCTGCACCGATCCGCCTGTCGATCTCCCACTCCATCATGCTCTCACTCGTGAACAAGACCCCAAGATACTTGAACTCCTCCACTTGGGGCAGGATCTTTTGCCCGACCCGGAGAGGACACGCCACCCTTTTCCGACTGAGGACCATGGTCTCAGATTTGGAGGTGCTGATCTTCATCCTAACCGCTTCACACTCTGCTGCGAACCGCTCCAGTGAGAGTTGGAGATCATGGCTTGATGAAGCCAACAGCACCACATCTGCAAAAAGCAGAGATGCAATGCTGAGGCCACCAAATCGGACCCCTTCAATGCCTCGGCTGCACCTAGAAATTCTGTCCATAAAAGTTATGAACAGAATCGGTGACAAAGGGCAGCCTTGATGGAGTCCAACCCTCACTGGAAACGAATCCGACTTACTGCCGGCAATGCGGACCAAACTCTGGCAACGGTTGTATAGGGACCGAACAGCCCGTATCAGGGGGCTCGGACGCCCACAGGACCCCCCGAGGGACATGGTCGAACGTCTTCTCCAAATCCACAAAACACATGTGGACTGGTTGAGCGAACTTCAACGTACCCTCAAGGATCCTGCTGAGGGTGTAGAACTGGTCCACTGTTTCACAGCCAGGACGAAAACCACACTGTTCCTCCTGAATCCAAGATTCGATTCCCCGACAGACCCTCCTCTCCAACACCCCTGAATAGACCTTACCAGGGAGGCTGAGGAGTGTGATCCCTCCGTAGTTGGAACACGCCCTCCGTTACCCTTTCTTAAAAAGGGGGACCACCAGCCCCACAATATCCAGAGTCTTTAGGAACTACGGGCAGATCTCATCCACCGCCGGGGTCCTGCCACCGAAGAGCTTTTCAACCACCTCAGTGACTTCGACCCCAGAGATAGGAGAGCTATCAGGCCAAAAAGGCCCCTTTTTGGCCTGATAGGACTCCTCCTTCAGCTTGACGGCATCCCTTACCACTGATGTTTACCAGCGGGTTCGACTTCGACCCCAGAGATAGGAGAGCCCACCTTAGAGTCCCCAGACTCTGCTTCCTCAAAGGAAGACGTGTTGGTGGAATTGAGGAGGTCTTCGAAGTATTCCCCCCATCGATTCACAACGTCCCGAGTCGAGGTCAGCAGCACCCCATCGCTACTATACACAGTGTTAATTGTGCACTGCTTTCCTCTCCTGAGACGCTGGATGCTGGACCAGAATTTCCACAAAGCCATCCGGAAGCTGTTTTCCATGGCCTCACCAAACTCCTCCTATGTTGGAGCTTTTGCCTCAGCAACCGCCAAAGCCGCGTTCCCCTTGGCAGGCCGGTACCTGTCAGCTGCCTCTGGAGTCTCACAGACCAAAATGGGGCCTTTTAGGACTCCTCCTTCAGCTTGACGGCATCACATACCCCTGGTGTTTACCAGCGGGTTCGAGGATTGCCGCCGCGACAGGCACCGACCATCTTACGCCCACAGCTCCGATAGGCCGCCTCAACAATGGAGGCGCGGAACATGGTCCATTCGGACTCAATGTCTCCTGCCTCCTCCGGGACAAGGGAGAAGTTCTCCCGGAGGTGAGCATTGAAACTCTTTCTGACAGGGGATTCCGCCAGACGTTCCCAGCAAACCCTCACAATACGTTTGGGTCTGCCAGGTCGGAGGGATATCTTCCCCCACCATCGGAGCCAACACACCACCAGGTGGTAATCAGTTGACAGCTCCACCCCTCTCTTCCCCCGACTGTCCAAAACATGCGGCCGCAAGTCCGATGACATGACTACAAAGTCGATCATCGAACTGTGGCCTAGGGTGTCCTGGTGCCAAGTGCACATATGGACACCCTTATGTTTGAACATGGTGTTCGTTATGGACAATCCGTGACGAGTACAGAAGTCCAATAACAGAAGACCGCTCGGGTTCTGATCAGAGGGTCCGTTCCTCCCAATCACGCCTCTCCAGGTTTCACTGTCATTGCCCACATAAGCATTGAAGTCCCCCAGCAGGACGAGGGAGTCCCCAAGGGGAGGGCTCTCCGGCACACCCTCCACGGACTCCAACAAGCGTAGGTACTCTGAACTGCTGTTTGGTGCATATGCACAAACAACAGTCAGGATGCGTCCCCCCCACCCGAAGGTCTCCGCCTTTGGGCGGGGGGACGGATAGCTCGGCTACCGGGCGAACCCCAATGTCCTGGCGCGAGCCGGGGGGCAGTTAGTATGCCCACACCTGCTCTGCACCTCTCACTGTGGGCAACTCCAGAGTGGAAGAGAGTCCAACCCCTCTCGAGAGGACTGATACCAGAGCCCAAGCCGTGTGTGGAGGCGAGTCCGACTATGTCTAGTCAGAACGTCAGCCTCACACACCAGCTCGAGCTCCTTCCCTGCCAGAGAGGTGATGTTCTATGCCCCAAGAGCCAGCTTCTGTAGCTGGGGATCGGTCCGCCAAGGTCTCTGCCCTTGGCTGCCACCCAGCCTGCTCTGCAGCCGACCCCTTTGGCCCTTCCCACCGGTGGTAAGCCTGTGGGAAGGGGTGGGAAGGGGGACCCACATTGCCTCTTCGGGCTCTACCAGGCGCTCGCCAACGAGCCTCACCTCCAGGCCTGGCTCCAGAGTGGGGCCCCGGTGACCCGCGACCGGGCAAGGGAAAATTGTTTCCATTTTTGTTTTTCGTCATAAGGGGTCTTTTGAGCCGTGCTTAGTCTGGCCCCTCACCTAGGACCTGTTTGCCATGGGTGACCCTGCCAGGGGCATAAAGCCCCAAACAACATAGTTCCTCGGATCATTTGGACACACAAACCCCTCCACCACAATAAGGTGCAGGCTCACGGAGGGGCTCGTCAAAAACGTGACGTCATATTTACCCCAAACCCCGAACAAGTATTAAAATTAGCGGGCTGAATTATTTGTGCAAATACAAGATGACACAGAAATGGGAATACCAGGTATTTGTCAAACTTTACAATATACTCTCCATTTCCCCATCAATACCTCGAAATGTTACTCCAGAGGTAAACTTTAATGCGTCGAAGAAGGAGACAGGAGTCTTTACAATTTCTGGTTTCACTTTGAACAACAAGGAAGGATCTAAATGCTTAAACTCCACCAGGATTGGCCATTTTGGTTATAATACAACACAGTATTCTGCTTAATGTAAGCCACTTGACGATCCAACTGTAAAAAGAAAAACTTTAACGTAGTTAATAATTCTTAATAGTCGTCCGATGCATAGCTTGCACGTTCCAACTTCAGGTTACAACACCACAGTTGGAATAGAACTGTCATAAAGTGAGGATGTCCTTCATTTGTAATTCTCCATTTTTGTCTTCATTTACAATTTCCTTCAATAAATAGCACATAACATACTATAGAAAGCAAAATAAATAAATAAACATACCAAGTTGCGGTGGAACTTCCTCAGCAACAGTTTCTTCATGGCTGTGCACTGTTCCCACACACAAGAGCATGAGCTGAGACAGAAAAATAAATAAATTTCTGCACTTCCCTTCCAAAAGTAGTGGAACAGTGAAGCCAATTCCTTTCATTTTGCAACTGTGGCTGATTTGGGAGTGCTGTATCAGCAAACAAACGCAATGCAGTGAGAAATTGTGACTTGAACTACTGTGTAGAAAATTTGCTTTTTAAAATTTTATTTATTGTTTAAAAAGTGCAGTGCTTACATGTCATGTTCATGCAACATGAAAAGTTGGATATGTTGAAGTGTTAAATTAACACTTAAATAACTGTAAATGAAATTGTAGTTAAAAAAAAAAAAGTGATATTAAGGCTTCATTTGCCTTTATCTTAAAGGGATCATTCGGATTTTTTAACATGAATCTCAATTTCATCCTCACCTCCAGTGTGTGCGATCAGCACTGACTTACCCCTGACAGCGTTCTGTTGCACGAGTTCTGGTCCAGTGTTGGACGAAAGGAAAATAGTCCAGCAAGCTGGCTGGGGTCTCGGAAATAAAGCGTTTTACTTCTAAAAACTATTTATGTTCAAAAGCGTGATACATTTCCATCACAATACTCCTTTTCTGAAAAAAAGTCAGACGCCATTACCGCCAGCCACTACTTTTCTGTTCGTTCGTATCACTACGTGGCGCCCTGTAGACGGCTAATTGACGCACTGCAGCCAGCTGATCCTTCCGCCTTCGAAAAGACAAACAACTTCTAGCGGAAGGATCAGCTGACCTCTCCCCTCCCCCTTCCTCCCCCCCGTCGCCTCTCCCTCCTCACCTCCTCCCGCCCATCCTCCTCTGCCTCCCGGTCCCTTTTCCCTTGTCGCCCTCCCTCCCCCCCCCCCTGTCTGCCCTGCGGCCCCTCCCCCTCCCTCTCCCTGGGCCTGGGGCTCCCTCCCCGGCCCGGGCGTCGGGCTCCGGGCGTCGGGCTCCGGGGGCCGGGCGAGGGTTTGGGGCCTGCCCCACTCCGGTATAACTCCTGGCGCCCCGGGCGGGCTCCGGTGGCCGGTGGGCTGTCCGGTAGCCCTGCTGCGCTGGCTGTCCGCCCATTGTGGTGCCGGGTGGATGAGGTGGGGGGCGGGTGGGGGTGGGGGTGCTGGGGGGCGGGCGTGCCACCTACACCCGCCGGGTTGGGTGAGGCCCCGCTGGTCGCTCCTCTTACTCACTTCACTAGCTTGCACTATACACTTTGTAAATATACACATAGGGCACACAACACATTTCTTGGTGGGGTGGGGAAGGGTGGAAACACCGTCTTCACCCTTCAACTCCCCTCCAATTTTAATGCACCTCACGTCCAAGGGGAGGGGTGAGTTGGGGCGGGGAGCCATCAGAGGGGATGGACTGCAGTGCCTGGCAGCGCTGTGGTCCCCCCCATTTGTGTCCCTGCCCCACCACTTTGTCCCTCCATTCCCTTTTTTAATGCACCACACATATACATATTCATTTTTTTGGGGGAGATACGGGTGTGTCGGAGTAGGGGAAATTTTTTTCCCTCTGCTCCGACTCACCTGCTCCCAATTTTAATGCACCACACGCACACACTTGTATATACACTGGGTGGGGCCACATTCACGGTGTAAGGGTAGAGCTCGCCAGTCGGCGAGCTGGCGGACTCAGTAACAGGGTTAGGTGTCACTAGTACTCTGGCGTGACGACCGGGGCCTCTCCCCACCGGGCTCGGTGTTCTGGTGTTCCGCCTTCTCCCCTGGTGCTTCCTCCTCTGCTTCCCCCCTCCCGCCGCTGTGCAATTCTCGCGCGGCTGGAGGTGGGGTGGGCACATCTTCCCTCTCTGCGCTGCTGCCCGGTGCCGGTTTCCGGGGGGGGGGGGGGGGGGGGGTTCTCGCGGGGGGCCGGGTTCGCGGGGGGGGTGGCGGCCGTCGGGGGGGGGGGCGGCTTGTTTGGGGGGGGGTGGAGGTATGGGTGGGTGGGGGGTTGGGTGCTGGGGGTCGGGGTGTGTTCGGGGGTTTGGGGGTCGGGGGTGGTGGGGCCTAGGTCGTGGTGGATGGCGGGTTTGGGTGGGGTGCGGGGGGGTCGTGGGGGGATGGGGGCTGGGGACCGGTGGGGCGCTGTGGGGGCCCGCTGGGCCTCGTTCTGCGGCCTTGGGCTCGGGGGTGTGGGCCGGGGCTGGGGCGGGGGTGTTCCGGGTGTCTGGGTCGGCTCGCCGACCGGTGTCCGCTCGGGTGGCTTGGGGGTGGCCTTGGTGCTGCCGCGGCCTGGGGATTCCGGGGGGGGGGGGGGGGAGTGCTCGCTTTGCTGGACCGCGGTTGACGGCTTCTTTCTTTGGCGGTGGTCCTTATGCATGCCAGATCCGTCGCACCAGCATCTACTGAAACTCAACAGAAGTACCCTCTCCCTCCCACAGCCCCTTGAATCAGTTGGTGCTGGTGTCTGTGGTTCTCACTTTGCTTTATCTATCCTTCCCTCCTTCCTCTCTTTAGTTTTTCCTCTGGTCACTTGAGATCTTAATTTATTAGAAGTATGAGGTTTCTGGGGTTGGCATAAGACTCTGGTTTTGTAACCACGCAGGAGGGGTCTTGTTGGTGCTGGACTTCACCTTGATGGATTGGATGTACTGGCTTCTATGGATCTCACTCTGCCTTATCGATCCTTCCCTCCTTCCTCTCTTTAGTTTTTCCTCTGGGCTCTTGAGATCTCGCTAAATTTGCTGGAATTTAGAGGCTTCCGGGGTTGGCGTAAGACTTTGATTTTGTAATCATGGGGAAGGCAGGAAGTGTTTGGTCGGTGCTGGATTTCACTTTGATTTACCTTTCTTTTCTCTTTATTTCTTTTTTTTTTCTGACCTTTTCTCTGGTCTCCTGACCATTTAAACCTCACGACTCTGGCAAGATTCTGAAGTACCTGGTTAAGGCGAAGGGTAATGGGATATTTATAAGGTTTTAGGTGAATGAATGAGTATAAATTTATACGTATTTGCACGCACGCACACGCACGCACGCGCACGCACGCAAACGCACACACGCAAACGCACGCACGCACGCAAACGCACGCACGCAAACGCACGCACGCAAACGCACGCACACATACAGAAAGAGAAAAAAAAAAAAAGAAAAAAAGTCAGTGCTGATCGCACACACTGGATGTGAGGATGAAATTGAGATTCATGTAAAAAAAATCCAAACGATCCCTTTAAGATCCTGTAATCTATAATAGCTCTGATCTTGTTCATTATAATTAACTTTTTGTTGGGTAAAAAAACTCATTGAGGAGGATTTTGAAAAAAATAATAGCATATGATATCGTAATCGCAATTTTGTGTGTGTGTGTGTGTGTGTGTGTTTGGGGGGGGGGGGGGGGGGGTCACAATTAGATTATTTTCTATAATCATTCAGCCCTAATATAGATAGTTAAAAATTATTAGATGTACAAATATAGTCATGCATTTTACCTGTGTGTCTTCTTCACACACAACTTCCCTCTTTTGATTCCATGAGCTCAACTCTAAAATTTCCTCCTTTGGCTCATTTGTGTTGTTGAGCTGCTGCTGCTGCTTGTCTTCATTCTAAGGAAAGGAGAAAAACATATACATATATATATATATATATATATATATATATATATATATATATATAGAGAGAGAGAGAGAGGGAGAGGGAGAGGGAGAGAGAGAGAGAGAGAGAGGTTACAAACTAACAATCTTAAAACATTATTCAACAAACTTTAAAACATTTAACATTAGGAAGTTTAAAATAATAATAATAATTAAAAAAAAAAACACTTCATTAAAGCTGTTTAAAAGTCCATAATCAAAGGTATAAGAAAAAAGCAAAGTTTTTAACCTGGATTTAAAAGCATTTACACTCGGGGCTGACTTCACTTCTGTTGGTAGCCTATTTCATCTGTGTGCAGCATAATAGCTAAATGCAACTTCGCCATGTTTGCTTCGAACTCTGGGTTCCACTAGTTGGCCCAAGTCTGTAGATCTCAGAGCCCTGCTGGGTTTGTACTCAATCAGCATTTCTTGGATAAATTCAGGACCCAAACCATTTAGTGATTTATAGACGAGTAGCAGAACTTTAAAATCGATTCTACAGCTGACTGGGAGCCAGTGTAAATCCTTAAGTACTGGAGTAATATGTTCTGATCTCTTTGTTTTGGTCAGAACTCGAGCTGCAGCGTTCTGAATGACCTGCAATTGTCTCATGTTCTTTTGAGAGAGTCCAGTCAGAAGACTGTTAAAGTAATCTAGTCTGCTGGAGATAACAGCATGGATAAGCTTCTCTTGGTCTGCTTGAAGCATGCAGTCCTTCAGTCTGGATATGTTTTTCAGCTGGTAAAAGGCTGTTTTAGTGATGAATTTAATATGATTGCTGAAGGTCAGGTCTGAGTCTATTAGTACCCCAAGATTTCGAACTTGGTCTTTAGTTTCTAAAGACAGTGACTCAAGCTGTTTTTTAACAGCAATCCTCTTTTCTTTATTACCGAAAACAATGAGCTCCGTTTTGTTTTCGTTTAGCTGAAGGAAATTTTGGTTCATCCAGTTGTTAATTTGCTCTAGAGATTGACACAATACGTTAATAGAACTGCTGTCATTTGGGGACATTGATAAATACAGTTGTGTGTCATCTGCATAACTATGATAGTCAACATTGGCGTTCTGAAGCATTTGACCCAAAGGTAACATATACAGACTGAACAACAGGGGTCCAAGGACTGACCCTTGAGGGACCCCACATAACTTTCGATCATATTCAAAATTTCCAATAGTCACAAAGTAACTCCTTTTCTCCAAATAGGACCTGAACCATTTAAAGACTGTTCCATTTAACCCCACCCAAGTTTCCAGCCTGTCTAACAGTATATTATGATCAATCGTGTCAAATGCTGCACTGAGGTCCAACAAGACGAGCACCGATACCTTCCCTGCATCAGTGCTCAATCTTATATCATTCAGTACTTTAATCAGAGCTGTTTCTGTACTGTGATGAGGTCGGAAACCTGACTGGAATTTATCCAAAAGTCCGTTTAAGCTCAAGAAATTGCTGAGTTGATTAAAAAGCACTTTTTAAACTATTTTAGTTACGAAGGGAAGGTTTGCGATTGGTTTATAATTTGCTAGCAGGGAGACATCCAGTGTTCTCTTTTTTTAGAATGGGCTTGACGGCGGCTACTTTCAGAGATTTAGGAAGCTCACCTGATTGAAGTGAGCAATTAATTATTTGTTGTAAATCGATTTGAACAGATTTCACAATGGTTTTGAAAAAGCCAGATGGTATTGAGTCAAGACAGCTCTTGGAAGGTTTCAATTGCTGAACCAAGTCTACTACAGTATTTTGATCCACTGAGTCAAATTCTGTCAGGGTAATTAAATTATTCCTAGGTGATTTTAAGTGCTGCATCATTTTGTTATTTAGCTGGTTTGTAACAATGTTTGACCTGATGGCTCCTACTTTTTCACTAAAGTAGCAGGCAAATTCATTGCATTTATCTGTTGAGAGGAGTTCTGGCGCTGTTTGATTTGGGGGATTTGTGAGTTTGTCAACCACGGCAAATAGAGTGCGTGTATTGTTGAGGTTCCTACTAATAATTTCAGAAAAGTGTTGTTTTCTAGCTATTACTAACTCTTGGTTAAAAAGACAAAGACATTGTCTGTCCAGGTCAAAATGAACTGAATTTAGTTTGTCTCTCTTTTTCTCTCTCTCTTCTTTTCTGCATTTAGATTTCAAAGTCATTATGTTGGTAGCACACCTCCAAGGTGTTTTAGTTCGGGATGAAATGGTCTTAGTTTTAATAGGAGCAACAGCATCCAAAACATTTGAGATTTTTTAGGTGAATTCATCCAGAAGTTCATCAACGGTCTCTCCATTTACAGTTGGTGATGCAGCCATCAATTCCATAAACATGTTGCTTGTATTCTCATTTATGTACCTTTTTTTAATAGAGACAGTAGTTGTTTGAACTTCTGGGAATGATCTGAAATAGCCAGATCTCTCACCTCAACAGATAAAATGTCAACACCTTTAGAGATGACGAGATCAAGAATGTGACCTTGATTGTGTGTTGGACCTTTTACATGTTGTGAGAGACCAATAGTATAAAGTATACTACAAAATTCTTTGGTATTTTTATCCAAGTTGTTGTCAACATGAATGTTAAAGTCTCCAGTTAAGACCAGATAGTCATAGTCGGTACAAATTACTGACAGCATTTCTTCAAATTCCTCCATGAATCTGCCTTTTTGTTTTGGAGGTCTATAAATTATGACATTGACGATGTTTGGTTCACCTTTTACCAAAAGACTAAGATATTCAAATGAATTAAAGCCTCCCAATAAAATTTCTTTACACTGAAATAGAGATTTTAAAATGGCAGCAAGTCCACCACCTTTTTTGCCATTTCGACATTTGTTCATGAAACTAAAATTTGTTGGTGTGGGCAATGGTAGTAGGCAATTCCAACCCCATTATCCGTACCTCCTTTTCAACTTTCAAAACTGAGCTTAAAAGAGTCTTTGATCACCCAGTCAAGGGTAAGGAGTCAGGTAGCCGTCTGCTGGACTTTTGCCAGGGGAGACAATCGGTCGCCGATTATTCGGTCACGTTCCGAATTTTGGCAGCAGAGAGCGGTTATGATGAGGCCGCTCTGTGTGGGATTTTTCGGCGGGGACTTGGTCCCAGAATTAAGGATGAACTGGCCATCCCCGATGACTCCTCCAGCTTGGAGAAATTAATTTTACTGGCCATAAAACTAGATAATCGTTTGAGGGAACGAGAGCAAGAGCGAATCAAGGAACGTGGTCCGTTTCTTGGAACCATTTCTCCTGGATGTGCGATGGCCGGGTTGGACACTCTCCGGGAACCCGTTGCAGGTGCGCCATTGAGACCTGCTGCTACAACAGAGGAACCTATGCAACTCAGCGGGGGCGGCTCAAGGCCGGGGAGCGACAGAGACGGATGCGGGAGAGGCTGTGTCTATACTGCGGTCGATCAGGCCACCAGGTGGCGGCCTGTACAGCGATTCCTCGACTCCAGAACACGTCTTCACCGCGTCCTAGCAGCGGGAACTGATCTACTGCACAAAGTTGTCTCAACAGTGACCAGCCATGTGAGTTATTCGATGAAGACTCGATTCCAGATGAACTAAGAAACTGTGACAGCGAACAGAGACTGCAAATGGAGGGTGAAATATCGAGCTTCGTGGCAATTTAAGGGTGACCGCATTAATAGACTCTGGGGCTGATGACTGTTTTGTGGACCACTGTGTGGTGGGGGCTCTTAACACATTCATTGCCAGACCATAAAAAAAAAAAGCATCATTTGACGTCTTTTTTTCCGTCAATGGCAGTGAATGAGTTAAGTACCCATTATTCTGTCTCAAAAAGCCTAGGCGGGTACTGGACCTCAATGGTAAACTCTTAGCAGAGATTACACAGGTTACAGCCACGTTGACCTTACGGCTCTCGGGTAACCATGTTGAATCTCGACGTTTCTTTGTGATGCCCTGTAAATTAGCTCCAGTCGTACTTGGTCTTACATGGTTGAAACTCTATAATCCCGATATCAACTGGGAAAAGCCTCGGATAGAGAATTGGAGTGTATTCTGTCAATCACACTGCTTGCAGTCCGCTGCCATTCCAATTCTTCAATCTAAGAAAGAATCAGAACCCATTAGCCTGGATAACGTGCCCTCTATCATGATCTTAAACTAGTATTCAGCAAGGACCGTGCCAAATCCTTGCCTCCTCACCGCCCGTATGATTGCACCATTGAGTTGGTCTCCAACGCTCGATTGCCTGTGTCTAAAATGTACCAAGTTTCCAAACCAGAACAAGAAGCCTTGCAAGAATACATCTCGTCCTTGTTACGGCTGGCGGCTCGGGCCCGCCGCCGGCTCCGCTCCCCTAGTATGTATGTGTGTGTTTGTGTCGGCTGGTGCCCGTATAATGGTATTTCAGTTTGAATGCGCCAGCGCGACACTTTGCTTGGACGACTGTGCCAGCGCGATGCGCTGATTGGACGACTGTGCCAGCGCGACGCGCTGATTGGACGACTGTGCCAGCGCGACGCGCTGATTGGACGACTGTGCCAGCGCGACGCGCTGATTGGACGACTGTGCCAGCGCGACGTCCTGGGCGGTGGTCGTCCGCCCCTACGCCCTCGGTGGAGCAGCTCCAGCCCTCTCCGCCAATCGCCGACTACCACCTGGCCGGACTGCTCCACAATAAAAAGCGCTGCATTGCCGCTCCTCGGGGCGGCTGGAACTTCTCAGTGCAGCTTGCCTCGTTCGTGTCTCTTTCGTTTTTGCTGTTGGTGTGAGACACTCGCTAGACCCGTGAGCTGGGTAACCCATTTTTGTGCTCTTGTGTAGACTTGTATTATTTCCATTTTGGTTATTGTTGTTTCTCCTCCGTTCTGTCAGTTCTGTCAAATGCGGTTATTATTTGTTCACCTTCCACTTCCACTCCTTTGTCAAACCCCTGCCTGAAACTTCAATTAAATTACTCAGATGTTAGAGTCAACTCCGTGATTATCTACTCCATATTTTCTGTTATTGTGTTACTTCCCTTCCCCTTGACGAGCCAGCCGTAACACATTGGGGGCTCGTCCGGGAGACAAACTCCCGCGACAATAATAATAGTAGATTTAATTTCCGGGTAGGGGACAAACATTATTGTGTATATATATATTAATTGTGACCAGACAGGCCAACGATGGCGTCTTTTGATTTAAGAGAGTTTATATTAAATCCCTCAATGGAGGATCTGCACCATTGTAGGAAAGTGGACCTGATAGAAATTGCAGAACATTTTTCTATTTTTGTTCCGAGCCAAATTCGAAAGGATGCATTGAAGGCTCTTGTCAGGGAGGGGTTGGTGGAATTGGGCACTTTGCCAGCAGAGGAACCGCTCCCTCCACCCAACCCAGGGTTCACAACACCTCCTCAGGACAGTACGAGGCCCGTCCTGGGCCCCCCCATGGCTGAGGCAAAGTCCGAGGGTGATGGACGGCCCGATCAACCGTTCCTTCGCTCTCGTTTAGACCGCTCATCCAGTGGGACAACCGGCCACTCGTCTACTGAGGCGCGGCTGAAAGTGCGCCTAGCCCGCCTCAGAATAGAGGCCGAGGAACGGGAGAGTGCAAGAAAAGCCCATTTGGAGTTGGAGGTTCGGAAAATGGAAATTGAGGCGGATAAAGCTGTTAAATTTAAACGGCTGGAGCTTGAAGCTCAGCGTGGCCTCCCGAGCCCCGGTCCTGCTGCAGCCCCGCCTTCCACCTCTCAACCCTGCTCCGCTTTCGATGTAGGCAAATATCTTCCCCTCATGCCCGCTTTTAGAGAAAGCGAGGTGGATTCATATTTTTTCGCTTTTGAGCGCATTGCAACGGCCCTGCAGTGGCCGCGTGAAGTTTGGCCTCTCTTGTTACAATGCAAAATACAGGGAAAAGCCCAGGAAGTGGTTGCTGCATTGCCACTGGAGGATAGCTTATGCTATGAAACGGTGAAAGCCACTATTTTACGCGCATATGAACTCGTACCTGAAGCCTACCGTCAAAAATTTAGGAACTATAAAAAATCCCCAAACCGCACCTATGTCGAGTTTGCCAGGGAGAAGGGAACCCTTTTTGACAAGTGGTGTTACTCAGCCAAAGCCGATACTCTTGCTACTATACGGGAGCTGATCTTGCTTGAAGAGTTTAAGAAAAATCTCCCTGACCGGGTTGTGGTATACCTAAACGAACAAAAAGTGAAAACCCTCGCCGAAGCCGCTGTTTTGGCCGACGAGTTTGTTCTGACACACAAAAATGTATTTAATGTTCATGTTGACAGACCTCGTGTTCCATTTACGGGTTCTGCTGAGAAACCCGCTGCCGATAGAGTCAAAAACACTGACCGAGAGTGTTATTACTGCCACAAACCTGGGCACGTCATCGCTTTCTGCCCCGCGCTAAAACGTAAAGTGGGTCAGCCCGCTTTAAACCCAAAAGGCGTCGGGTTGATTAAATCTGACCCGTGCACCTTAGTTCCCGACGCCACCAAAAATCCTGACCCTTGTTTTAAACCATTTATTTTTCAGGGATTCGTTTCTTTTTCGGGAAAAGCCTCTGACCAGCGCCCCATCCATATTCTTAGAGATACCGGGGGTTCACAATCAGTTATTTTAGCCAGCGCACTGCCTTTTTCTCCCGAGTCAGCATGTGGTTATGGGACGGTACTGCGAGGGATAGAGATGGGATATATTCCTCAGCCTGTTCACCTCATTCACGTACAATCCGATCTCATTTCCGGATTTTTCCCAGTTGCGGTGTGTCCCGAGTTGCCCATCGAGGGAATACAAATGTTGATGGGAAATGATATAGCCGGGGGTAAAGTTACTCCAGCCCTGCAGGTGGTAAATTCGCCTCAAAGAAACGATGAGGGTCCCCCAGAACTATACCCCATCTGTGCCCTCACGCGCGCGCAAGCCCGGAAAAATCCTGATGTTGATTTGTGTGATAGTATTTTTGCGTCTACCATGTCTGACTCATCCCATAAACCTGATTCTAAAAAGTCGACTTCCGCATCCCAGAACCAAGCTGAATCTCCAACATTCACTCGTCTCCTGAAGGCTAACGAAATAGCCAAATCCTCCCTTGCAAACGTTCAGTCAAAAATGAAAAGTCGTTTTGACAGAACAACTGTGAACCGTAGTTTCAAGGTAGGTGATAAAGTACTCGTGTTACTTCCTGTTTCGAAGGGCGCGTTATCTGCAAAGTTCTCCGGTCCTTACATGGTGCAACAACAACTTAATAAAACTGACTATGTAATTAGTACGCCGGATAGGAAACGAAAAACCCGTATATGCCACATAAAAATGCTAAAACAATATCATCCCCGCGAACCCAACATAGAAACGGCCAAAAGTGGCCCGCCCCCAAAACATATCGACGTACCGGATGCAAAACCTATCCGTCAACGTTCCTATCGGGTAAACCCCACCAAACGCCTTCTAATGAAACAAGAAGCTGAATACCTATTGAAAAACGGATTGGCCAAACATAGCTTTAGTGCATGGAGTTCGCCTTGCTTGGTATCTCTATTGCTGTCTCTATTGCTCGCTCTCCAACACTTCGAGGTATACCTTGGGTCCAGCTCTTTGCCGATTACTGTGCATACCAATCATAACCTACTTGTCTTTTTTGTCACACATGTACAACCACAATCAACGACTTATGCGGTGGGCGTTGCTAGTACAGGACTTCAACCTCACCATCCGCCATAAAAAGGGGTCGGAAAACGTTTTTGCTGATGCCCTGTCCAGGTTGTAGGTACGTTTTGTTGTACGGTGTTGTTTTGATGTATTTGGACTAATATCTTAAGGGGGGGAGTGTTACGGCTGGCGGCTCGGGCCCGCCGCCGGCTCCGCTCCCCTAGTATGTATGTGTGTGTTTGTGTCGGCTGGTGCCCGTATAATGGTATTTCAGTTTGAATGCGCCAGCGCGACACTTTGCTTGGACGACTGTGCCAGCGCGATGCGCTGATTGGACGACTGTGCCAGCGCGACGCGCTGATTGGACGACTGTGCCAGCGCGACGCGCTGATTGGAC
Organism: Festucalex cinctus; assembly: GCF_051991245.1. Classification (NCBI taxonomy): domain Eukaryota; kingdom Metazoa; phylum Chordata; class Actinopteri; order Syngnathiformes; family Syngnathidae; genus Festucalex; species Festucalex cinctus. The sequence continues at coordinate 25,646,865 of NC_135424.1, forward strand.
GACTGTGCCAGCGCGACGCGCTGATTGGACGACTGTGCCAGCGCGACGTCCTGGGCGGTGGTCGTCCGCCCCTACGCCCTCGGTGGAGCAGCTCCAGCCCTCTCCGCCAATCGCCGACGACCACCTGGCCGGACTGCTCCACAATAAAAAGCGCTGCATTGCCGCTCCTCGGGGCGGCTGGAACTTCTCAGTGCAGCTTGCCTCGTTCGTGTCTCTTTCGTTTTTGCTGTTGGTGTGAGACACTCGCTAGACCCGTGAGCTGGGTAACCCATTTTTGTGCTCTTGTGTAGACTTGTATTATTTCCATTTTGGTTATTGTTGTTTCTCCTCCGTTCTGTCAGTTCTGTCAAATGCGGTTATTATTTGTTCACCTTCCACTTCCACTCCTTTGTCAAACCCCTGCCTGAAACTTCAATTAAATTACTCAGATGTTAGAGTCAACTCCGTGATTATCTACTCCATATTTTCTGTTATTGTGTTACTTCCCTTCCCCTTGACGAGCCAGCCGTAACAGTCCTCACTAGCCGCAGGGTTAATTCGTCCCTCTAAGTCCCCCATTGGCGCAGGGTTCTTTTTCATTGGCAAAACCCTTCAACTGTGTATAGATTTCCGGGGTCTCAATGAGATAACAATTAAGAATAAATATCTTCTCCCTTTGTTGGACTCGGCTTTTGCACCATTGAAAGCTGCTACAATTTTCACTAAATTGGACCTCCACAATGCCTATCATTTGATTAGAATGCGAGAAGGAGACGAGTGGAAAACGGCGTTCAATACTCCACTTGGCCATTTTGAGTACTTGGTGATGCCGTTTGGCCTAACCAACGCACCTGCTGTTTTTCAGTGCCTGATCAATGACGTGTTACGGGATATGTTGAACGTGTTCTGTTTAGTCTACTTAGATGATATCCTGATATTTTCCAGGAATCTGCAAGAACACCGCCAGCATGTTAGGATGGTTTTGCAACGTTTGTTAGAGAACCGCTTGTATGTGAAGGCCGAAAAATGCCAGTTCTACTCAGCGTCAGTCCAGTTCCTAGGACTCATAGTGGAGAACGGTCAACTTCGTGCTGATCCAGCCAAAATACAAGCTGTGGTCAAGTGGCCGACTCCAAGATCATGAAAGCACTTGCAGAGGTTTTTAGGGTTTGCCAATTTCTACAGACGATTTATCCACAATTACAGCATGAAAGCGGAACCTCTGACGAGGCTGACATCCAATAAAATACCATTCATATGGACTCCCAGAGCGGAGGCCGCCTTTGCAGACCTAAAACATGTGTTTACAAACTCACCCGTGTTGATCCATCCTAACACCGATCTTTCTTTTGTTGTCGAGGTCGACGCATCTGATACAGGAGTGGGGGCAGTCCTGTCCCAGAGATCCCCAGTCGACCAGAAGTTGCACCCCTGCACCTTCTTCTCTCGACGCCTTAGCCCAGCAGAGGTCAATTATGACGTAGGCAACAGGGAGTTGTTCGCCATTGTCTTTGCTCTACAGGAATGGAGGGACTGGCTGGAGGGTGCCAGAGAACCATTTCAAATATTCACGGACCACAAGAACTTGGCATACATCCGCGTCAGGCACGCTGGTCTCTGTTCCTGACCCGATTCAACTTCGTCATTACCTACCGTCCTGGTTCAAAGAATAGCAAGCCTGATGCGCTGTCCAGACTACATGACCCAATGGTGGGGGGGCAACCCATGGAGACGGTGGTCCCTGGGACACGGATTGTGGGTTCCCTTAAGTGGGAAGTCGAGAATCTGGTGGAGGAAGCGGGGAGGAGAATCAAAGTTCCAGTCGACACTCCACCGGGGAAGCTGTTTGTTCCAGTGGCGCTGCGGCCCGATGTGTTAAAGTGGGGACACACCTCGAAAGTGGCCTGCCATCCAGGAATAAGACGAACACTGTTCCTTGTTGCTCAGAGGTTCTGCTGGCCCACAATGCGCAAAGACATTGAAGAGTTCGTTGCCGCTTGTCCAGTTTGCGCCTGCAGCAAGTCTTCGCATCGTCCGCCTGCGGGTTTGCTTCATCCACTGCCCATTCCCTCGCGCCCGTGGTCCCATGTTGCACTGGACTTCATCACCAGCCTCCCAATGTCATCAGGAAAGTTTGTGATTCTCAGCGTGGTGGACAGGTTCTCAAAGATGGCTCATTTTATTGCACTGCCTAAACTGCCTTCTTCCATGGAGACGGCGAGCCTGCTTGTTGAACACGTTTTTAGAATACACGGCATCCCTTCTGACCTTGTGTCTGATCGAGGCCCTCAGTTTGTTTCTCAAGTATGGAAGCGGTTCTGTAAAGCATTGGGGGCCTCTTCAAGCCTGTCGTGAGGATATCACCCACAATCTAATGGCCAGACAGAAAGGATGAATCAGGAATTGGAAGCCGCCCTGCGCTGTGTGTGTCATCGACATCCCTCATCCCGGTCTTCTTTTCTGCCTTGGGTGGAGTATGCACACAACACCCTTGTCTGCTCCGCTACTGGGCGGTCTCCATTCATGACAGCATATGGGTTCCAGCCTCCATTGTTTCCGTCGCAGGAGGGTGAGGTGATTGTTCCTTCTGTGCAGGTTCACCTGAGACGAGCCCACCGGGTTTGGAGGGACACGAGGGCGGCCCTGGCTCGTACTGCTGCACGCAACAGTCTCCTTGCCAATCACCACCGCCGGCCCCTTCCTATTCTCCGGGGCAGAAGGTCTGGTTGTCTGCAAGGGACTTGCGCCTGGCTGGTGGGGCCAAGAAGTTGGGTCCGAAGTACATTGGGCCGTTTACTATTGACTCTGTGGTGAACCCAGTTGCTGTGAAACTCATTCTTCCTCAGTCGATGAAGATCCATCCAGTTTTGCACGTGTCCTTGCTCAAGCCAGTTTCTTCCAGCCCCTTGAGCCCTCCGGCGGTGCCTCCTCCTCCTTCTCGCCTTGTCGATGGTGAGCAGGTCTACGCTGTTAACGCTATCCTTGATTCCAGGAAGAGGGGGGGTGCAGTATTTGGTCGACTGGGAGGGTTACGCTCCTGAGGAGCGTTCCTGGGTCCCCCGCTCCTGGATCCTTGATCCGTCGCTTCTGCGTGATTTCCACTCTCTCCATCCGCATAAGGCTGGTGGGCCGCCTGGAGGCGTCCGTTAAACTGTTAGGTCTGTGCTCTGGTGTGCTTTGTCTCCCTCTAGTGCAGTGTACTAGTGAGCAGTAGGAGGTGCTCTGGAATCACACCTGTCACCTATCAGCAATCAGCAGCTATTTAAGGCTGGCTGCAGCAGTATGCTGGTGCCAAAGGATTGTTTGCTTTCTCCCATGTGCCCATCAGCTGCCTGTGCTGAGTGTTTGTGTATTTTATGTACTCTCGTGTTGTGTCCTTCACGTTTACACCTACTAGAGTAAGTACATTGTTTTGTGTAACTTGTATAGAAGTTATTTTGCGTTGTACTTTGAGGCCGACCTAGCGTCGTGCAGTTGTAGTGCCTTTTGGTTTATTCCACGTGTTGCGTGTGCTTTGTGTTGAATAAACCTTTTTGTAAACTCCTTTTGTTTGTCTGCTTTGGGATCCAAATTACTCGGCTTTGCCGAACTCCTAACACACCAGACCCTCTTCTTATCGGTTGTTGTGTTTCATGTCCTTTGTTTTGGGAACATAGCGTCCAGTGACGCACGCTATGGAAGATGTTGGCTGTCAGTAATCTGACTCCCTGCTTATTGAGATAAATCCCATTGCGTTGGAAAAGATGGCAACGTTCACAAAACATAGAAAAATTGTCAATAAAGTTCACTGAGTAAGAAGCACAGATGCTTTTCAGCCATCTCGAGAGTGACATAATCCGACTGAAACGCTCATCACCTGGTCGGACAGTAGGCAGAGGACCACTCAGAAAAACCTCTGCGTTTAGGGATATCATCTTGTGTAGAAGGGTAATAAAGTCTTGCTTCAGTATCTCTGACTGTTTTTTCAACACATCGAATGCTCCTGTGTGAATCACAATCGATCTCACAGTCGGGTAGTCAGTAGCAATCTTGTCGACTTTTTCAGAAATGTCCAGCACCATGTCATTAGCAAAACACAGAACCTTTGTGTTTTTTCTACTGCACAGACGTTTAACACCAAAAAAGGCTTTGTCGCCTATTATCAGTGTTTGTGTCTCAGTAGCTGAACGCATTTGCTGAGAAGGTCCGGTTTCATACCTTTGACTGGTGCTGTGATCCCCTAGAGCTGTCAAACGATTACATTTTTTAATCAGATTAATCACATCTTAGAATTTTGACTAATCATGATTAATCACTGACTTAAAAAGGCTTTTTTTCGCAACATATTTTGCCCGCTAAATTTGAAGTGCACTTGTTGTGTTAATTTTTTAGACATTTAATGTTATGAGGACATCTTCAAAAATGTATATCCACTGCACACGCTCATCCTGCTTTTTCTATTCAATTAATGATTTGCATAATTTAAAATGTGAAAAAATGACTTACAGCATATGTAAACATTTATTAAATGATTTACTTTAATGCATGTAGTTATTTTTATTGCACAAACTCGAACAGCTACCTTTAACGTAACCATCCGCTGTCAGCTAAAAAGGATCATCTGAGGTCAAAATTAATAGTGTGATTAATCTGTAGTAATATAATGATTAATGCGATAATTTTTTGTGATTAATTAATTAGTTAACGCTTTAACTTTGACAGCACTAATTTATTCATACATCAATTTCTGTTAATGTGTACACATCACGCATTACATTTACAAGTTCAAAATATAAGTCCAAGGTTCTTTTTTGTTACTTATCATGGCTAGTTTACTACAGTAAATTAATACATATTAAAGCGTATGAACAGATGCTGCTGTATCAAAAAAATCCCCTAAAAATTAGGATTAAGATATGTTAATTTTAAGATTCAAATCCATTTTTGTTTTTCTATACCTCGACATTTAAATAGCCTTTATCGCATTTGGTTGTACAGGTAGTTAGCGACTTTCCCAAGAAGTGAATACTTCTCTTTCTTTCTCTTCTGAAGGGGTACTTCACTTATTTAGCCCATTAAGCAATAAGAAGTAAAAATTTTTGTCTTTAATTAATTTGATACTTTAATTATTTTTCACGTACAATTACAACCTTTAAAAACACATTTTGCAACTTGCTGTCGACTGAAAATGACATCACAAGGGTTCAGGTAACCAATCACAGCTCTCCTGTTTTCAAGGTTTGGTCATGTGACATTCATAAGCTGAGCTGTGATTGGTTACCTGAGCCCTTGTGATGTCATTTTCAGTCGACAGCAAGTTGCAAAATGTGTTTTTAAAGACACTAATTGTACATGAAAAATAATGAAAGTATCAAATTTATTATAGGCAAAATATTCATGTTTGACTGCCAAAAATGGCTAAATAAGTAAAGTATTCCTTTAAGTGTGGAAGTGAAATTGTGTTCAAATGTACAAAACAGTTCAATTTATCTTGGCTAGCAATAGCATCAGCACTTATGCTAGAATTGCCCCTCATTGGGACAATTTGGGACAAAGTTTAAAGACAAATAAAGAATTGCAAACTTGCAATCTATGAAAACTAATGAAATAATAAATAATAGATACCTGGTTAAGTCTTCCTTGACATCCTGTTTTCAGAACCATTGCTGACATAATGTAGAGAAGGAAGAGCATTCCTAGGTTCACATAAACCGGCCAATCATATTCAGCATTAAGGTTGAAGTCATACGGTGCAGAGCAGTTTCCAGGTTTGATAATGTCCTTCAAACCAAAGAGCCTTGGTAGGAACAAACAAAAAAGGAAAATAGGTTATTTGGTTTAGGCAGTCATGTGCAGTGATGGGGATGTCACGATAATGGCAATATTGTGATATTGCAATATTAAAATGGCCACAATATAGTAGGGCTGTAACAATAAGCTCGATATCGTGATATAGTAATATTAAAACTGCCACTATATCGTCATCGTCATGTTCACGATATTTAAATGCAGCACATCTGTTAAAATAGTCAGGTTGATTTCCATTTGTGCTGTTGTAGCACCTCTGGTGGCTAGTTTTTGAGTGCAATTTAATTTTCACTATGGATGTTTAGGCTCTCCGCCTCCCAGTTCTGAGGACTCCGGTTCGAGTCCAGGCTCCGGCCTTCCTGGGTGGAGTTTGCATGTTCTCCCCGTGCCCGCGTGGGTCTTCTCCGGGTACTCCGGTCTCCTCCCACATTCCAAAGACATGCATGGCAGGTTGATTGGGCACTCTGAATTGTCCCTATTTGTCCCTAGCTTGTGTGCGTGGATGGTTGTTCGTCTCTGTGTGCCCTGCGATTGGCTGGCAACCAGTCCAGGGTGTCCCCTGCCTACTGCCCAGAGCCAGCTGAGATAGGCGCCAGCACCCCCCGCGACCCTTGTGAGGAATAAGCGGGCAAGAAAATGGATGGATGGATGTTTAGGCTCTTCTATGTTTGAAATCTACACTAATTGTCAGATGAAGGGAAACGTATTAAGCCCGTGAAGCAAGTCAATATGTGGAGGAACTCAATGTGTGCATGCGTCAACAACATAACATAATAATAATAAAACATAATAATAATAATAATAACAGAACATTGCTGTTATGTACAAAAGCACAATATTGTGAGCTATTTTTTTTACAATATTGTGACTTTTTTTTAACTCATTTGCTCCCAATAACGTGTAAATACGTTTTTTTTATTATGTTTTAAGTGTCCCAAAGACGTATTTATACATTTTTTTTTTATATATATTTTTTTATGCTAGAGCATACAGAAGGCTTTGATGCAGCCTCTCAACTGCAAAGAACGGTTGCAGAAATGGTAGTTATTACACAAACAGCCAGCAGGTGGCAGCAGAGAAAAGGAGATCAACCAGAGCCATGTAGAAAAAATCTCAATTACTTGCAATTTTGAATAGATTTGTGAAAACTGATGAACCTTAGCTATATTCTAATGCTAATTGCTGCAAAACGGAAACAGATAGAAACATACTTTTTTTCCTGATGAAAGAAGAGACTTTAATCTTTCTTTGATAGGTTGCTTTTAGAGCAATAGAACACAATATTCTGTGGGCCTTGCAAAATCAGTCAAAATCCAGTAAAACAGCCGGGAGCGAACAGGATTGTTTCTGTGAAAATGGCTGGGCGTGAAAGAGTTAAATATCGCCAACCTCCCCACAATATTGTGATAATATCGTATCGTGACGTTTGGATATCGTTACATCCCTACAATATAGTCGTCGTCATGTCATGATATTAAAAGCAGCATATCTGTTAAAAGGATAAGTTGTATTCCATTTGTGCAGTTCCAGCACCCTCTGGTGGTTCGCTTATTAGTGCAGTTTAATTATAGTGAGGGGGCGGCACGGTGGCTGACTGGTCAGCACGTCCGCCTCCCGGAGGACGCAAGATCGAGTCCAGGCTCCGGCCTTCCTGGGTGGAGTTTGCATGTTCTCCCCGTGCCTGCATGGGTCTTCTCCGGGTACTCCGGTCTCCTCCCACATTCCAAAGACATGCATGGCAGGTTGATTGGGCACTCTGAATTGTCCCTATTTGTCCCTAGCTTGTGAGTGTGGATGGTTGTTCGTCTCTGTGTGCCCTGCGATTGGCTGGCAACCAGTTCAGGGTGTACACTGCCTACTGCCCATAGCACGGCTGGAATAGGCTCCGGCCCCCCTTGCGACCCTTGTGGATGGATGGATGGATGGATGGATGGATGGATGGATGGATGGATGGATGGATGGATGGCACCATGACTCTGCATGGTGTGGAAAACAATGACTTCCCAGTTATGGCGAGCATATGAATCAACAGCGTGCGCATCTTGGGCTCCGGGTGGAGGAGTGGAACCGTCACTTGCCTTTGGTCCCGGTTGGCGTGGGTTCGATCCTCCGCCTGGGTGAAGGCCCATGTGCGGCTTGCAAGAAGTAAGCCATGTGTGTGAGTGAGTGGGTATTAAAAAAAAAAAAAAAAAAAAAAACAGCGTGCGCATCTCCAGGTGCGAGCATGCGTGTGTACGCATGTGCACACAAATGTGCTTCCAGTAAAGTTATTCACTGATTAAAATGTCAGCGACTCAAAGGATCGAGAAATATCACAGATACTTTAGTTACTTTGCTGAGTAACTTTTTATTTTTACAAGGCAGTAACTGTGTTTACTTTTTTTTTTTTTTAAGAATTTGAAACTTATAACTAATGACTTCTTTTTTAGGGCTACATGCCCTAAAAACTGTTTATGTCTGTACGACATGTAATAATATATAATCTTACCTTGCCCACAGACTGTGTGGCGGAAAAAGGATCTGGGCCAGAAGACACTGATATAGGTACAGACAAACAATATGGCCAGCAGTGAAGAAGCCCACCATCACATACAGAGTGTTGAAACCCAGGTGACTAATTGGAAGGTGACACGCCCACCATGTGCTGATGCCAATGAAAAGCAGGAAGTAGACGGCTGAGAATGCGGATGGCAACGTGATTCCTAGAGAGAACAAAAGGTCTGCCATTAAAAAAAAAAAATACAATTTCATCGAATGCTGAACATACACATTTTGATCCACTTTGTGTATATCTACAAAATACTTTTTTTCTGGAACTTGGGAACAGTCCCCCTTTCTGCTGTCAGTCAATGTTATGCAAACACACCCACATCCACAATAATAATAATGCAATGGGGTATATGCCACGGAAGAGGCGGGACGTGATTTTGCACATCAGTTTGTTTCCGGTCCGGGTTGCGAACGCGTAACCGAGGGGCACAAAGTCGGAAGCACAAGTGTTTTTGACGCAGCCCACACATCGCATACCGAACCGGAAACAAACTGATGTGCAAAAACAGTCCCGCCTCTTCCGTGGCATATACCCCATAATGTTTTAAGGAAACGGGTTTATAAACGGAAAGGATATGATAATTGAACGAATTGAGGTTTAGCGAGTGCTGTTGGTTGTGCCCAAGAGACACAGGCACACACACGCTACACACATACACAAAAAAAAAGCAATAAAAATGTACCCGCAACAACTATCAAAGACATAAGACAAGCAGATATGACAGACAGGGCATATGGTGGTAAAGTAAGGATAGCTTGTTGAAACTGGAGAATGTCAGTGTCAAGTCGCTTAGAACAATGTGTTGAGGGGGAGAAAAACAAAACAAAAAAACTTTAACTGTGGATCAGGTCGGCTCTTCTCCTCATCTTTTTCAGCTCTCTACATGCAAGCCATCTCTTCAATTGAACATTAGTATGTTCTTGCACGTTATACACGTGAATTTGGCACCAGAGATATCATTCTCGGACAGAATTATTAGATTTAGCGCAGTAGATGTCTCACTAGTACACTGTTTACATCTGTTTACCCCGCCGAATTTGACCCCCTCGCTAGACTCATTAATATTAATTAAGTGTGGTGACGTCTATCGTGCGGTTCCCCATTGAAACATATTTCTCTCTAGGCATCTCATTGTAAATGCAAGTGTGACAGCTAATGCAGGTCCTACCAGCCAAAGCAAGGAGGCTCATGGCAAAGATTCTCCCAAGGTCCAGCAGTACTTTATGGACGACAGCCTTTAGATGCTCCGCCAGTTGCTTGGCTAAGGTTGCAGTTGAAAACGCCTGAGTGGTGTCACCAGAATATGATCCTTCTTCATCTTCATCCTCTGATTCTGGCTCTATTTCATAGTCATCATCGGTTTCTTCTTCTTGCATCTGTGTTCAAAGTGAGGAAAAGGGAAAGTGTTTTCAATAACTGTGTTTATTAAAACAACAAATAAAAGAAAGCAGGGGGAGTTTAGGTCTAACAGTACTATAGGTGTCAGTCGATTAAAATTTTTAATCGTAATTAATCTCATGGCTTCAATAATTAACTAACGATTAATCGCACATTTTATACCTCAATTCATATCTAAATTTTCAATAAAATCTACCATTTTTTCTCTAATTTAAATATGCTTTTATTTTTTAGTCATTGATACAGTAATTTAATAACAATTGAATAAAAAAAATAAAATGTAAAATATGTACTGTACGGTAAAAAACAAAACAAAAAACAAGTGTGACTGATTTGTGTTGATCATTTTTCTTTCACTACAACATGGCATAATTGCATTTGTGAGACAATGGTGACAGCTCAGTGCATATTTCTTTTCATATTAAGAGCTGACTAATTTTTAACATGAAGTAACTTGTGAAATTATGCACATTTTTAAAACTGTAATATACAACACAGTCCCCAGAAATATATGCATTGTTATTTAATTTATTACTGCAAAATTGTGTTAGTGTATTCCTTTGCGGAACGATGAATGCTTTTATTTTGTTAAGTTCAATAGGATGTGCACTGTAAAATGACGTTTCTTTACTGCTTGCGAACCAGAAACGATCGATGTGTACTTTTCATATTAAGAGCTCCTTAATTTTAAACAAGAAGTAACTTGCGATTTTATGCGCATTTTAAAATTGTAAGATACACCTTGACGCCAGTTCCCCTAAATATATGCAGTATAATTTAATTTATTACTGCTAAATTGTGTTATAGTGACTCCTTTTCGCAATGTCTGACGCTTTTATTTTGTTAAGTTCCCGGATGCACCGTGATGCCGCTCTCAAGCGAACACATGATCTTAGTTTCACTTTCACCCGACGGTGCATTACTGCAACGAAACAGAAGACAATGTTAGACTTTCTTGGAGTTGTTGAATAAAATACATCTGACATCAAAAGATCAAGTGGCTTGGAGTCACTCCAAGCGACAAGACGGCATCCATTCGGCTCTTGGCGCTCACACGTGTTGAGAGAATGAGGATCCATCTTGGAGAGATGTAGCAACTATGCTGCTTTGCTAATCGCTAACATTGGTGCTACCGAGTGCGTTCTGTCAAAACAGGGAACTGGTGGAAGTGCTACACCGTCCAAACGGCTCCTCCACTCAAATATTCTGCCCCTTAAACATTGTGTTTTGTAGCTCCAGTGCAGTACAGTGCATTTCTATTGGGTCATTTTGACGTGGACGCTTCTGCTGCTTCTCGACTGGAATTCTCTTAGAATCTTTCCAAATAAGGAAGCGGTCATTAATCAAGCGTTAAAAAATTTAGTGTCGTTAAAAGGCACTTTTAGTTAACGAGATAACGCGATAATTTTGACACCCATAAACTGTACACTATTTCAGAACTGGCCCACAACTGGCTGCAGTCTCTGGCCAGCCCTCTCATGAAACTAGATTTAAACTCAAATTTTAGCTCCCATTGGTGTATGAATGGGTTAATATGAGGCTTTGTAATGCGCTTTTGGGCAGCATATGGAACCCAGACTTGCTAAAATTCATACCACGGTTATAGAACATGGACGGTGTCTTCATTCTTTGGAAAACAGTTCAGAGCTGATGGTCCAGTGTATTTAATTATTGGAGGAAAGGTGTGCGGCCCTGGCGGAGAGCAATCCTAAGATAACTGCACGGGAAGTGAGCTATGAATTTTTGAATGTCCAATTTTGGCCCATTTTGGCACATTCACTGTGGTCATGCTTTTTCCCCCTTTGCAAACATTTTTCATTCAATTGAATTCAAACTTGGCATGTATTATCTCAAGTCCTGAAACAACAACTGGGAAAAATATCTTGACTATTCGAAATACTATATGACGGGGGCGGGGCATCAAAAATTGCCTTTAAAATTTCATTTGTCCAGAAGGAGAAAATGCTTAATAACTCCCATGTACAAGCTCCAAAAAATCTCAAACTTCTCATGCAACTTAATAGTCACGGCCTGAAAACATCTATATAATAAAATTCAGTTATACATTTAGCGCCACCTAGTGGTGACAATAAATGTCATACTTTACGTTTTTAGCTACTGTGCCGAGCTCGTTGAAGGGATCCAGTTGAAAATTGGTCAGAAAAGCCTTAAGATGTTGATCATGCCCCACACCGAATATTATAACTTTTCGTCAAAAGGGCGTGGCCATTACGGTGCCGCAAAGTCTGAAGATTTTTCGTGACAATAAAAGTTGGTTGAACTTGACCCAGATGATCCTATCTTCTCAAAATTTCACACATTTGATGAGAGTCCAGCCCTTAAGAAATCTACGAACTTATATTTCATCTTACTTATAGCGCCACCTAGTGGCAATTTTTTTGCTTACGAATTTTCTTCAACGTTTTTCTCCAAACACGTTAACTGGACCTACCTCATATTTGCTCAGAAGAGCGTTTCAGCCTTCATGATGTCACAACCCGAAGTTTGTGAGTTTTCGCGAATCGCTGTTGCCGTGGCTAAGCGCTGTTCGCCAAGGAAACAACGCCGATTTTGAGGGTCTAAACATGCACAGAAACTCATAAAACCTGGCACACACGTCTGGCCTGGTAAAATGAGTAATATTTTATCATGTATTGTGTTATTTTTACAAAAATGACTCAATAGCGCCCCCTATAAATTTTTTACGAAGCAGCCCTGGTTGTACATTTAAGCAAGATCTTTGGAAATTTTTAGGTGTATGCGGGAGCCCAAGACCTGCAAAAAAAGTCTCTTGGACCCATGTGCTAAAATGAACAGGAAGCGAGCGACGAATTTTTGAATGTCCCATTTTTTACGATTTAAGCACATTTACAGGGGGCATACTTTTGCCCACTTCTCCTACACGTTTCATCCGACTGACTTCAGACTTGACCTGGACCATGCCAACGACAGGGAGAAAAATCTTGACTTTTCGAAATACTATATGATGAGGGCGGGGCATCAAATTTTGTGTTTGGAAATGAAAAAGGATATGCTTAGTAACTGCCCGGTACATGCTCCAAAAAAATCCCAAACTTGACATGTATGTTTATAGTCAAGGCCTGAAGCTATGTCTATGACAACATTCAGTTATATAGGCAGTGCCACCTAGCCCTTGAGGCATAACAAAAAAATACCCCACTTACAGTATTTTTACAAAAATTGTAAACACGTTTCGCAATGAAAAACGATATGCTTAATAACTCTCTGGTACATCCTCCAAAAAAATCCCAAACTTGACATGTATGTTTATAGTCAAGGCCTGAAGGTATCTCTATGACAACATTCAGTTACATATGCAGCGCCACCTAGCCCTTGAGGGATGGAAAAAAAATACCCCACTTACGGTATTTTTACAAAAATTGTAAACTCATTGTAAGTGTGATAACTAAGTAATTTATGAATATTCTTTTAGTTTCCACCACTCAAATTGTTCACTGGCATCAGACCGATCCAAACGTATGTACTTTTTCATTTTGTTTTATTTATTTTTGATTGTTGCCCCTTTGGACAATAAAAGCAACATTGTGCAATGAGTACAACGAGCGATGATGTGTATATATACTTTTACAAAAAATACCAATCAGTGCAACTCATTGCCTAAAAATAAAAAAGGACGCTGATTTTTGCAGGTCTTAATCACCAAAACCCGTTGAGCTTGACACACACACTGGCAAAAAAATATTCCACATGTAAAGGTTTACTATGCCATTTTCAAAGAAATTCTGCTTCCAATATGCCAGTACTCCAATGTGCCAGTACCCCAACGTGCAATTACCCCAAGGTGCAAGTACCCCAACGTGGCCCGGGCTGCGAGGGCCCTTTATAGCTGCTCGCAGCTCCAGTTATTATTATTATTTAATCCTATCCAAATAACAAATATATATTCACAAGCACTTACCGGCAATAAAGTGAGCGTTAGAAACCTGTCAGCATCAGACGGAATCCGGGCTTTGAGCATGAAGTTATAACCTGTCTTCCCTGCTTGCAGCCATTTCTTTCCCTTTCTTTTAAAAAAAACTTTTTTTTTTTATCAGGCCCCCGACGGGCCATACAATTTATGGCACAAGATTTAACCATCTGCTTCTCTTAATCCTCCTCCAGATAAGAGAAAGCGACGAACTCCATGCAAAACACATTTCCCATGATGCAACGCGCGGAACATAAACAATACGTCACACATGATCCTCCTATTAGTATGCGGAAGAGGAACTGATCTATTCAAAATCATCCCTGCACTTATACTGTCTAGGCCGTCCGCCCACACGCTGCAAACGGCTCAGCCTCCCCATGTGAGAATGTGTGGCCTGATGGCCTTAACTGGTTTGTACTGGATACGTATCTCAGAATGCAGAGAGATAGAAATGCGCCAAGCAAGGACGAATAACAGCGACACAACGGCCTAGTTCAAGTCATATATCTAGTCATCAAGAGCCCTAATCTAACATGGTATTACAGAGTCACATCCCATCCCTAGTTTTTACTGTTATTTCGAAATGCCCAGTTATTTTGAAAAGTTTCAGTGGTAAAATCATATGATATCAACTTACTGTTGTAATATTGGCTGTAGCCAGTATTTCTCGGTTTGTGACCAATCTTCTACAAAGAATGATGGTTAACAAAGAAACCCCACACAGCACCAGGTCGGGAGACAAAAGGCGCAATACGGTCCAAGGATCCTTCAATGGAAGCCTGGAGAAAACACATATTTATCTGTTAATATAGTATTAGTGCAATGATTCTTAACCATTGGGCCGTGGCCAGCGCCATCCAGTGGGCTCAAAGTAATTTCAGTTTTGTAACTCTGGGCCGCAGCAGCTTTATACATTTAAAACAGAATATTTGCAGTGTATCGTGGATCACTCCAAACGAAGGTTGTGGAAAAGAAAACAGCATTCGGAGAGGGCAATAGCTCCAGTGCAACTTTATTGTGTCGTCGCTCTCTCGAATCACAACAATGGTCTCAATTGTTCCCCCCTCCCTTCCATGTATCCTTCCGCCAATCGCGCTCATTTACAATAGTTCGTCCCCCCAAATCAGGGGGAAAAAAATGTCCACAAATACATATGTCAAAGTGAAAATAAATCCTCTTACACTAACAGACGTATGGACGCTGCAATTAATTCTGTTCTCGCAGAATTAATCAGCGTTTCCTTCTTGAATGTTGAACAGCGAGTGATGCTGTGTGCATTTTTAGCTGGTAAAGATGTTCGTGCCCCCTCTGCAAATGGGCTTGGCACATGGGAGGCGATGTCGCTCACTCTCAAATTCGTTTCCTATGGAAGCAGGGCGACACGGCCAAAATCGCCCCCCCCCCCTCTGACTGGGCGACACGAGACATTCGTGCATGTGAAAATTTGCGCAATCTTCATGTTGTTGTTGTTGTTGTTGTTGTACACGTTTCCCTCGCCCGGACGTGGGTCACCGGTGCCCCCCTCTGGAGCCA
This sequence comes from Festucalex cinctus, assembly GCF_051991245.1. Taxonomy (NCBI): domain Eukaryota; kingdom Metazoa; phylum Chordata; class Actinopteri; order Syngnathiformes; family Syngnathidae; genus Festucalex; species Festucalex cinctus. Next base: position 25,662,065 of record NC_135424.1, read on the forward strand.
GGCCTGGAGGCGGGGCTCGCTGGCGAGAGCCTGGTGGCCGGGCCTGTACCCATGGGGCCCGGCCGGGCACAGCCCGAAGAGGCAACGTGGGTCTCCCTTCCCACGGGCTCACCACCGGTGGGAGGGGCCAAAGGGGTCGGGTGCAGTGCAGGCTGGGTGGCAGCCAAGGGAGGAGACCTTGGCGGACCGACCCCCGGCTACAGAAGCTGGCTCTCGGGACATGGAATGTCACTTCTCTGGCAGGGAAGGAGCCCGAGCTGGTGTGTGAGGCCGAGAAGTTCCGACTACTCATAGTCGGACTCGCCTCCACACACAGCTTGGGCTCTGGTACCAGTCTTCTTGAGAGGGGTTGGACTCTCTTCCACTCTGGAGTTGCCCACGGTGTGAGGCGCAGAGCAGGTGTGGGCATACTTATTGCCCCCCGGCTCGGCGCCTCTACGTTGGGGTTTACCCCGGTGGACGAGAGGGTAGCCTCCCTCCGCCTTCGGGTGGGGGGAAGGGTCCTGACTGTTGTTTGTGCATATGCACCAAACAGCAGCTCAGAGTACCCACCCTTTTTGGAGTCCTTGGAGGGTGTGCTGGAGAGCGCTCCCTCTGGGGACTCCCTCGTCCTGCTGGGGGACTTCAACGCTCACGTGGGGAATGACAGTGAGACCTGGAGGGGCGTGATTGGGAGGAACGCCCCCCCTGATTGGAACCCGAGCGGTGTTCTGTTATTGGACTTCTGTGCTCGTCACGGTTTGTCCATAACGAACACCATGTTCAAGCATAAGGGTGTCCATATGTGCACTTGGCACCAAGACACCCAGGCCGCAGTTCGATGATCGACTTTGTAGTCGTGTCATCGGATTTGCGGTCGCATGTTTTGGACACTCGGGTGAAGAGAGGGGCGGAGCTGTCAACTGATCACCACCTGGTGGTTTGTTGGCTCCGATGGTGGGGGAAGATGCCGGTCCGACCTGGCAGACCCAAACGTATTGTGAGGGTTTGCTGGGAACGTCTGGCGGAATCCCCTGTCAGAAAGAGTTTCAATGCCCACCTCCGGCAGAGCTTCTCCCTTGTCTCGGGGGAGGCGGGGGACATTGTGTCCGAATGGGCCATGTTCCGCGCCTCCATTGTTGAGGCGGCCGATCGGAGCTGTGGCCGTAAGGTGGTCGGTTCCTGTCGCGGCGGCAATCCTCGAACCCGCTGGTGGACACCAGCGGTAAGGGATGCCGTCAAGCTGAAGAAGGAGTCCTATCGGGCCTTTTTGGCCTGTCGGACTCCGGAGGCAGCTGACAAGTACCGGATGGCCAAGCGGAACGCGGCTTCGGCGGTTGCTGAGGCAAAAACTCGGACATGGGAGGAGTTCGGTGAGGCCATGGAAAACGACTTCCGGACGGCTTCGAGGAAATTCTGGTCCACCATCCGGCGTCTCAGGCGAGGAAAGCAGTGCACCATTAACACTGTGTATAGTGGCGATGGGGTGCTGCTGACCTCGACTCGGGACGTCGTGAAGCGGTGGGGGGAATACTTCGAAGACCTCCTCAATTCCACCAACACGTCTTCCTTTGAGGAATGTAGCGATAATTGGGTCGTCTTTTGGACGAATTAATAATCTGGACGTTACAGAGGTAAATTATATTTACCTCGATAACCTCTAGGGGCACCACGTTGGTTTTGCTTTGGGTTAACAGGAGCAAACAACGACCAAAATCCTTCCTTCAATCATTTATAATCTAAAGTCGCCACACTCGATATTCAGTGGTTCGTTGTACTAACAAAAGAATAATAATCCACTCGGAAACACAGATGACTTAGGCGGGATAGAGTTAATAAAACATACATTTATTCACGATTGCTACACTACAGAATCAAAACACCGCCTATCTAACTATTCTACCGTCAGAAGAAAAGAAATAAAATAAAGCTAATGAAAATAAGGAAGAAATGCGAATGAATAAGGAAACAGGGAAAAGAGAAATTTGACCTGCCAGATTTGTGATATGTTTCAAACGTAAGTTGCACGCAGTGGTACCAATTTGGGGAACGTGGACTTACGAGAATAGGTGTTGCGTCGAAGCGAACAGAAACGGGCGGTCTTTTGAAAGGGGGAAAAATAGTCAATGTTCGTTGAAAAAGGCAAGAAAATAAAAAAAAAGGGGCTATTCCACAGGTGGGCAAGGAAGGCTGGGGGCTGACGTAGTTGCGCGGCTCGTCCCTTGATTGGTCGGCGACTCGGCGAGGTTGATTCTCCGGCAAGGTTGGTTCTGCCGGACAGCTGTCCGACTCCAGGTGTTGGAGCTCGGTCCGCTACGCGCCTGCGTACGGGGAAGGCCAGCCGTTGGAGGTGAGCTAGCACCGCGGCGGGGCGCCACCGAATAGCAGGTGGTGCGGAGCGGCTTAGGTGCACAACCTTGAGTCCGGCGGTACGTAGCAAGTGTACCCCGGGGTCGCTGAGCTCGCCGCTGGCGGGCAATCACCGATGGTGAAGAAAAAAAAGGGAGTAAAAGAGTCTTTGGGGTCAGCGTTGCAGTTTGCACCTGCTTTGGCGTGACGTGGAGCGAGTGTCTGCTCTCGGCAACGGTTGCTGCCAGAAAAAAAAGGCCACGTGGTTGGCAAGTTTCTTGGAACAAAGAGTTCGAGCAGGCTGGGACACTTGCAGGTCGTTAGCCTGAGGATGATGATGTTGGAAGAGAGTTTTTGGAAGAGAGCAGAGCGAGGGGGTCCACTCGTCTTTTTAAAGTCTATGGGCGGGGCTTCAGTAGGTGGTGGCACACCCTTCTGTTCGCTCGCGCAGACTTTAAAAAAATTATTAAAGGGATTAATAATTTGGCATTAAATTTGGTCAGTCTGGCAAATCAGTTTTCCCACACAACCCGTTTAACACACATCGTAATTAATGCATCATAAACTAACTTGTGAGGTAACTTCTACTTGTCTAATCTGACTGAACTGAAAGATATTGATTATCTTTCATTCTTTATGGAGTACAAATGAAATAGGATGTTCATACACACAAAGACATAACATGAATCATTCGTAGTTCAGTTATCTGTCAAGAATTATCATGGTATAAATGTGTAAAATGCGGTTACTTATGTGAATTATCACTAAGGATAGTTCCAAGTTTCACCACTTGACAGTGCTGTTGCTCCATCTAGACGTTCCCCCTGGAAGGGCGAGATGCCAGAATATCCTTTGTGATTGATAAGAGGTCATGAACATTCCTTTGATCAGTCGTTTGTGTCTTCCAAATCATTGGAGCCATTTGTTCGGGCTCCGGGAAGACGGGCTTGAATACACTCCTTCGGCAGACGCATAAATTCCTTTGTCACCTGGTCAGCGGCTTCAAAAGAGCTTTGTTGGTGGTTGGGTGACCACCTGCAGAGCTAACCAAGCTTAGATCCTGTCTGGGCAGTGGAATATTTATGCAACTGCAGAGAATTTGCTTTAGAAGAAGCAAACTTAAAAAAAAAAAAAGAGAGTAGACTGGGCCATAGGCAATAGTTGTTACAGGAAGCAGAGTCTGGGGACTCTGGGGTGGGCTCTCCTATCTCTGGGGTCGAAGTCACTGAGGTGGTTGGAAAGCTCCTAGGTGGCAGGGCCCCGGGGGTGGATGAGATCCGCCCGGAGTTCCTAAAGACTCTGGATGTTGTGGGGCTGTCGTGGTTGACACGCCTCTACAACATCGCATGGACATCGGGGACAGTGCCTCTGGATTGGCAGACCGGGGTGGTGGTCCTCCTTTTTAAGAAGGGGGACCGGAGGGTGTGTTCCAACTACAGAGGGATCACACTCCTCAGCCTCCCTGGTAAGGTCTATTCAGGGGTGCTGGAGAGGAGGGTCCGTCGGGAGGTCGAATCTCGGATTCAGGAGGAGCAGTGTGGTTTTCGTCCTGGCCGTGGAACAGTGGACCAGCTCTACACCCTCCGCAGGATCCTCGAGGGTGCGCGGGAGTTCGCTCAACCAGTCCACATGTGTTTTGTGGATTTGGAGAAGGCGTTCGACCGTGTCCCTCGGGGAGTTCTGTGGGGGGTGCTTCGGGAGTACGAGGTGCCGGGCCCCTTGATACGGGCTGTTCGGTCCCTGTACGACAGTTGCCAGAGTTTGGTCCGCATTGCCGGCAGTAAGTCGGATTCGTTTCCGGTGAGGGTTGGACTCCGCCAAGGTTGCCCTTTGTCACCGATTCTGTTCAGAACTTTTATGGACAGAATTTCTAGGCGCAGCCGAGGCGTGGAGGGGTTCCGGTTTGGTGGCCTCAGCATTGCATCTCTGCTCTTTGCAGATGATGTGGTGCTGTTGGCTTCATCAAGCCGGGGCCTCCAGCTCTCACTGGAGCGGTTCGCAGCCGAGTGTGAAGCGGCTGGGATGAGGATCAGCACCTCCAAATCCGAGACCATGGTCCTCAGTCGGAAAAGGGTGGAGTGTCGTCTTCAGGTCGGGGACGAGATCCTGCCCCAAGTGGAGGAGTTCAAGTATCTTGGGGTCTTGTTCACGAGTGAGGGTAGGATGGAGCGGGAGATCGACAGGCAGATCGGTGCAGCGTCTGCAGTGATGCGGACGCTGTATCGGTCCGTCGTGGTGAAGAAAGAGCTGAGCCAAAAGGCAAAGCTCTCGATTTACTGGTCGATCTACGTTACAACCCTCACCTATGGTCACGAGCTGTGGGTCGTGACCGAAAGAACGAGATCCCGGATACAAGCGGCCGAAATGAGTTTCCTCCGCAGGGTGTCCGGGCTCTCCCTTAGAGATAGGGTGAGAAGCTCGGTCATCCGGGAGGGACTCAGAGTCGAGCCGCTGCTCCTCCGCGTTGAGAGGAGCCAGCTGAGGTGGCTCGGGCATCTGGTTCGGATGCCTCCTGGACGCCTCCCTGGGGAGGTGTTCCGGGCATGTCCCACTGGCGGGAGGCCCCGGGGACGACCCAGGACACGCTGGAGAGACTATGTCTCTCGGCTGGCCTGGGAACACCTTGGGATCCCGCCGGAGGAGCTGGTTGAAGTGGCTGGGGAGAGGGAAGTCTGGGTTTCCCTCCTGAAGCTGCTGCCCCCGCGACCCGACGGATGGATGGATGGATCATGTTGTTGCTGCCACCGTCGTGACTGCTTATTGCGTCCCGTGTGTTGAGACATGGCAGGCGACAAGGTATGTATTTCGCTGTCGTTTGTCGCCTCCCGTGTGCCGAGCCCATTAGATGAGACCCAAGAAGACATTTTTATTCGTTGCCGTGATTGGTCAAAACAAACGTGCACAAGGTGCTGCATCGTCCATAATAAGCTCGAAGTATTGTACAGAATGTCCCGCCTTTCCCAAGCAAATCACCGCAAAGCAGTGCCAGATTGATAATGTGAAGAACTCCCTTGAGTGAATCACAATTATCAATCTGGTTATACTGCCTTGTTTATTAAAAAAAAAAAAAAATAAAAAAAAAAAAAAAAAAAAAAACACATCCACATAAACGCACACAAAAACGTAATCTTTGCTTGTTGGGTATCTTCTTGGGTGTCAGTCTTCAAACATAAATACATTTGTGACCCGCTCCGGCAAAAGGATGTATGTCGGCAGGATTAATCTAGAAATATGGACGATATTAGACAGTTGGACTTTATTTGTCCATTTTGATATTTCCCCACAAATAGCAATTGGCAAAAGGGTCCTCATGTGCCAAAAAAAAAACAAAAAAATCAAAATTGAGATTTTGATATATTTGAAATCTGCACTTAATTCCCTTTAAAATGATATATACTGTAGTACTTGGATGTAGCTCAAGAATTGACAGTTACAACAGTTTTAATGTTGGAAGGTTAAAATTCCTAGTTTTGAGAAAAAGGGCTTTAAAGTTTTGGTACTTGCATCTTTCAAATGTCCATAGCAACCAGGACCTTGGAAAAAAAGATATGAACCTGTTAAATTATCAGTGGAAAATCAATTCCAATAGCAGGCAAAGTCATCGTCCGAGATTTTAACCCTTTAAACGTTTTGGAAGTTTGACCTCTCAAGAGATGAAATCAGCCTCAGCTTTGAAGATCACACTCAGCCAATGGCGGAGCCAGAGGGGGGGCCGGGGTGGCACATGCCCCTGCTGAAATGTGATTGGACCCAGCAGACGCCAAATGATTGACATATCACGGCACCGGCGCAGTGACGTCGCACGCCTGGCCGATGCAGCCTGCCAGCATTTTTTTCAATCAGACACCTACTAATTGTTATGCTCCTCCTGAACAGTGGCTGGCGCTACTTATGACTAAGCATTATAATCCACCTCACTAGGAGTCTGGAGAAGGAGAATCACCTGTTATGAGGAGCAGTCTCCTGAGTACCGGCACATCAAGAATGCATGTTGGCATTTGGCTATATCATGTTGGTTTGCCTGTGAAAAGTGAGTGACTGTTTAAAATAACTTTTATGTTCAGATTATGGGTGTCAAAATTGTCACGTTATTATCTCGTTAACTTAAAGTGCCTTTAACGGAACTTTTTTTTTTAACGCTCGATTAACGACCACTCCTTATTTGGAAAGCCTCTACTCAGGGAATTCCAGTCACCACGCAGTAGAAACGTCCACGTCAAAACTACCCAATAGAAATGAACTGGAGCGAAAACACAGTGTTTAAGGGACAGAATGTAGCGTGGAGGAGCCATTTGGACTGTGGCTCACCACTACCACCCGTGCCTTGCTTTGAAAGAACGCACTCGGTTAGCCGTTAGCACCGAGCACCAAGAGGTGTCCATTTGCACTCTGAGAGTAAAGAGCCAAATGGACAGCGTCTTGTCAGTTGGAGTGAGCCCAAGCCTATTTATCTTTAAATGTGAGGCGTATTTTATTCAGCATCTCCACAAAATATCTCATCAGGGTGAAAGTGAAACTACCGATGTGTTCGCTGTAACAGTAGAGCGGCCTCAGCTGCGAATTTAACAAAATAAAAGCGTACGACGTCATGAAAAGGAGTCACTATAACACAATTTAGCAGTAATAAATTAAATGATACTGCCTATATGTGTGGGGATTGGGGTCAAGTTGTATTTTACAATTTTAAAATGTGTAAAAACTCGCAAGTTACTTATTGTTTAAAATTACAGAGCTATTAATATGAAAAGAACACATCGGTCGTTTCTGGTTCCTATGCAGTAAAAATTCGTGATTTTACAATGCACATCCTATTTCACTTAACAAAATAAAAGATCACATTGGTATTTACAATACATTACATTAGCCTACATTACATACAAGGCACTGGCGCATGTCATAACTTTTAATTCCCGACTCGCTCTAAAGTGAAAGAGCGAGTGGCAGGTTAGTCTGCTCTGCGGGGGTACCTGCAGCTGCTCGTCCGAGTTCGTCTTTCATTGGATATGGTTTAGTGTATGTGAATGTAGTCTTTTGAATTAAAAGTAGAAATCGATTAATTAAGAAAGAGATCCTGGAGAAAATTAGATTACAATTCACCGGTATGTGGACCGATGACAAAAAAAAGCTTCTGCTCCATAAGGTACGATGACTGACTGCTCTGTTCACTTCCGTGCTGAATGGTGTGTTTCGACTGATTTTTTGTTGCTATGTCCAGTCATCCATTACCAGATCCACGTATATCCTCACAACATTTAAATAAATCATTTGTGAATTACATTTTGGCTAGGAAATTCGGGTTGTTTCTAAACAGTTGCGCAAGGCTTTGTGCTATAGCTAGCAGCTAAGCTAAAAACATGCCCTCTAGTTACAATGCATACTCTCTAATAATTGCTTATTTTCATACACTTCTATTACAATTTGGACTTTTGTCCTGCTTGGAAATGAAACTCGGGACCTCAAGGAAGCTATTTGTGGAGAAATCTCAAAATGGACAAATAAAGTCCAGCTGTCTAATATCGTCCATTATCTCGAGATTAATCCTGCCGACATGCGGACCGTTTTGCTGGAGCGGGTCACAATTATTAGACAGTATGCCTCGTAACTAGGGGGCGTGTTTTTAGCCTAGCTGTTAGCTAGCCCTGCATCTTGCGCAACTGTTTAGGAACATCCCAAATTTCCTAGCTTCAAACGTAATTCACAAATGATTTACATAAATGTTGTGAGGATAAGCGGATCTCCTAATGGATGGACATAGCAACCAAAAAAGTCAAAATACACCATTCAGCACGAAAGTGAACAGAACAGTCATCCAACCTTGGAGCAGAAGCTATGTTGTCATCGGTCCCGGATACCGGTGATTTGTCATCCCATAACAGAGATATTCTCCAGGATGTCTTTCCTAATGAAACGATTTCTACTTTTAGTTCAAATTATGACATTCACACACTAAACCATGTTGAATTCGGGCGGATGAGCTGCCACAATGCCCCCGCAGAGTAGGCTACTCTGCTACCATTAACTCAGACCGAGTCGGGAATTAAACGTTCTGACATGTGCCACTGCCTTGTATGTAATGTAGACTAAAGTAATAATGTATTGTAAATAATAATTTAATGTTTTGATCGCTTGTCGATGTTGTCTATTTCATACGACGCCGGACACGTCGCTTCTTCTTCGATGCGTCAAAAATGGAGTCTGCCTGCATACGTTGCAAATATCACTACACATTTTCACTTATGCTCTTTTACATGGCACCCTACAGGGGGCCCAGGGAGCGGCCAAGACGCAACCGCCACCGAGCAGACAAGGGGGGCAGAGCCACCCCCGCCCGGCCACAGGGGACAGCATCAAGAAAATTGACTAACTAGCATGCAGTAACACCAAGTGTTGATGCTTAGTGCCCGCTGGAAATAAATCTTAAGGAGTTAGTGAGTATAGAGTGTCGTTTAGTGTGGTGTACTCGAGCCCACTGGCAGCAACTGGGTTCCTAACTATATAAAAATAAAAACAATCAGTTACAAAATACCAAATACAGAAGCAGCAAATACAGAAGTTATAACGATGTAGTGGCTCTCGTTAACAGGCAGAATCTAGGCAGAATTAAGTTGCCAAATTAAGATTAAAATATTCTATGTACCTAGACCATGTTTGTTTAAATCTTGGTACTTGATTTTTATTTAAAGCAGAGATTTTTTCCTTTAAGATATAATTTATTAATAGGTTTAACCAGTGGTCGATATTTAGAGATTGTTTATTTTTCCAATTGACAAGGATTGTTTTTTGTTTTTTTTAGCAATAGTAAGGGCTATAAGTGTAGATTGATATTGTTTACATGGTAGATCAGTTATTGTTAAGTCACCTAGTAAACACAATCTTGGAGATAAAGGAAGCCTACAGTTTAATATATCAGCGAGCTTTTTCAAGATTTTAGTCCAGAAATACAGCACTGGAGTACATGACCATAAAGCATGAAGATAAGTGTCGGCAGTGTTTTGTGAGCACTGGAGACAAATGTCGGAGTGAGAGAGTCCCATTTTCTTCATCATATATTGTGTAATATATGTTCTATGAAGTATCTTATATTGGATAAGTTGCAAATTTGTATGTTTTATCATTTTAAATACATTTTCACAGATTTGGTTCCGGAACTATAGACAAGTCTTTTTCCCATTTTCGAGAAGGTAAATATATGTTATCTGTATATAAAAGTAGCTTATATATTTTTGATGTTTTTTTTGTTGTTGGAGAAAGCTTTATAATATCTTTAGCTAAGACAGGCAGTTGGAGCGTATCCTGAAGTGTTGGGATTTGTTTCTTAACCATATTTTTAACTTGCAGATAATGTAAGAAATTTCCGTTTTTTATTTCATATTTTTGGACCAAACTTGTATACGATATAAACATTATCTGAGAAAAGACGATGAAGGTGTGTAAATCCTTTCTGCTCCCATAACCCTAAATGGAACGACTGATTATTAAGTTGAAAGTCAGGGTTTTGCCAAATGGGAGAAAGCCCCCAGGGCGCCAATTGGGAGTTTGTCATTTCTAATGCCTTCCACCAGGCAGTCAGGGTGACGGCTATCATTGGGTTTTTAAAACAATTATGTCGTTTTATCGATTTTGTAATAAAGAGTAAATCTGAGAGTCTAAGGTTATTACAATCCTTCTGCTCCAGTTCCAACCAGCAGTTAGTATCTCTGTTGGGTTGTGTCCATAGCACAAGATATTGTAGTTGATTAGCTATATAGTAGTGCATAAAGTTTGGTGCCTCTAAACCTCCTTTAGATTTACTTTCCTGAAGAGTGGATAGACTAATTTTTTCTTTTTTTTTTCTTTATTCCAATGGAATTTTGTGATAGCAGAGTCCAGCGATTGGAACCAGTTAGACGTAGGTTTAAATGGAATCATTGAAAATAAATAATTTATCTTTGGTAAAGCTTTCATTTTTATAGTAGCTATTCGTACTATTAAAGAGATAGTAAGATTATTCCAGCGCTCCAGGTCACTACGGATGCTATCCAGTAATGGTAAAAAATTTAAAGAAGTTAATTCAGTTAACTTAGGTGAAATTTTAACACCTAAGTATTTTAAATTACCTGTAGGAAAGTAGTGTGGATCCTGACTTGTGGGGTTCCATGAATTTTCTGTAATAGGTAGTAATATTGATTTTGTCCAGTTAATAGAGTAATCTGATAAGTGAGAGAATTTAGTTATTAAGTTCAATGCTTCCCCTAACGAGATAGCAGTTTCTTCTAAATAGAGTAGTATATCATCGGCATATAGATTAATTTTATGTTCTATTGTCCCGGAGTGGATTCCTTGGATCCGTCTATCCTGACGTATAGCTAATGCAAGTGGCTCAATAAATATAGTAAATAATAAAGGAGACATTGGGCACCCTTGTCTTGTTCCCCTTTGTAGAGTAAAACTCTGTGATGTAATCCCATTAGTAGTAACTGTAGCTTTAGGAGAATCATATAATATTGAGACCCATTGAATGAATTACTCTCCGAAGCCGAATTTATTTAAGACAGCAAAGAGGAAGGACCAGTTAACTTTATCGAAGGCTTTTTCTGCATCCAGCGAAATAACAACTGCCTTTTTGTCATGCCGCTGTGACATACTAATCAAGTTAAAGAGCCTCCTAATATTATTAGTAGAATGGCGACCTTTAATAAAACCTGTTTGATCGCTATGAATAATTGTCGAGATTACTGTCTCTAGTCTAGATGCCAAGGCCTTGGCGATAATTTTAATATCGGTGTTAATTAGTGATATCGATCGGTAACTTAATGGGAGGGTGGGGTCTTTTTCTGGCTTTAATAAAAGTTTAATTGCTGCTATATTCATATGTTGACGTATATCACCATTAGTTTTAATTTCAGTTACTACTCTTAAAAATAATGGAGCAAACATTAACAATAAGTGTTTAAAAAACATAGCCGGATAACCGTCTGGACCAGGTGCTCTGCCATTAGGCATACTGTCTAAAGCACTATACAACTCATCGATAGTAAGCGGGGCATCTAAAGTATCTTTATGTTCAGTAGATAACTGAGGTATATTTAAGCTATTAAGGAATGCCTCAATATGTTCAGGGTTAGGTCTATTAATTTCTGAGTATAGATTACGATAATAGTTATACAAAATATTAGGGGTGTTTAAAAAAAAATCGATTCAGCGATATATCGCGATACTACATCGCGCGATTCTCGAATCGATTCAATAATCGGCAGAATCGATTTTATTTTATTTTTTTAGGATTCACACCTTGAGCATGGAAGAATGTTATATGAACGGAACATTAAGCCTTAATATTTTATTTTAATGCTGTTCAAACATGAAACAGATTACAACCTCTATAAGACTGAAATTTCAGATAAATAAATAATACATTTTCATATAAATCTTACACTCTACAAGCTTACTGATTAGTATTTTCTAAATTTGAATGAAAAAAATCGCAACAATCGACTTATAAATTCGTATCGGGATTAATCGGTATCGAATCGAATCGTGACCTGTGAATCGTGATACGAATCGAATCGTCAGGTACTAGGCAATTCACACCCCTACAAAATATGGTTAATTTCTTCTGGTGATTGTGTGCAATCACCATTTGTACCTTTAATAGCCGTTATAAGAGATTTTTCCCGATTACGTTGAAGTTGATTTCCCAGAAATTTACCTGATTTGTTATTATGTTCAAAATTATTATATCTCAACTGTTGTATTATAAACTCTGTCTTTTTAGATAACATGTTATCTAACTATATTTTTAGATTTTGTAATTCAGTCACAAGGGACACTAAACTATTGTACCGGTGGGGCGATGGGTGCTGGGAGGCCTACACCCGCCGGGTTGGAAGAGGCCCCGCTGGTCGCTCCTCTTACTCACTTCACGAGTTTTGCACTATACACTTTGTAAATATATACATAGGGCACACAACATATTTCTTGGTGGGGTGGGGAAGGGTGGAGACACCGTCTTCACCCTTCAACTCCCCTCCAATTTTAATGCACTTCACATCCAGGGGAAGGGGTGAGTTGGGGTGGGGAGCCATCAGGGGGGATAGACTGCAGTGCCTGGCAGCGCTGTGGTCCCCCCATATGTGTCCCTGCCCCACCACTTTGTCCCTCTATTTCCTTTTTTAATGCACCACACACATACACATTCATTTTTTTTGGGATGCAGGTGGATCGGAGTCAGGGAAATTTTTTCCCTCTGTTCCATCTCACCTGCTCCCAATTTTAATGCACCACACGCACACACTTGTATATACACTGGGTGGGGCCACACTCACGGTGTAAGGGTAGAGCTCGTCTGTCGGCGAACTGGCGGACTCAGTAACAGGGTTAGGTGTCACTAGTACGCTTGCGCGACGACCGGGGCCTCTTCCCACCGGGCTCGGTGTTCTGGTGTACCGCCCCTCCCCCGGTGCTTCCTCCTCTGCTTCCCCCCTCCCGCCGCTGTGCCGTCCTTCCACACGGCTGGAGGTGGGGTGGGCACGTCTTCCTTCTCTGCGCTGCTGCCCAGTGCCGGTTTGGCGAGGTTGGGGGGTGGTGGTTGGAGGCGGGGGGGCTTGTTTGGGTGGGGTGTAGTTGTGGGTGGACGGGGGGTGGGGGGGGGGGGGGGTCGGGGTGTACTCAGGGGTTTGGGAGCAGGGGGGTGGCAGAGCCTGGGTCATGGTGGGTGGCGGGTTTGGGTGGGGTGCGGGGGGGTCGTTGGGCGTGCGGGGGCTGGGGACCAGTGGGGCGCTGTGGGCGCCCGCCGGGCCTCGTTCTGCGGCGTTGGGCTCAGGGGTGCGGGCCGCGGCTCAGGGGATTCCGGGGGGGCGGTGCTCGCTTTGCTGGGCCGCGGTTGACGGCTCCTTTCTTTGGTAGCGGTCCTTGCCAGATCCATCACACCAGCATCTACTGAAATTCAAACAGAATTCGCCTCTCTCTCCCACTGTTCGTTGAATCAGTGGGTGCTGGTGTCTGTGGATCTCACTTTGCTTTATCTATCATTCCCTCCTTCCTCTCTTTAGTTTTTGCTCTGGTCACTTGAGATCTCCTTAATTTTTTGGAATTTAGAGGTTTCTGGGGTTGGCGAAAGGCTCTGGTTTTGTAACCACGCAGGAGGTGTTTGGTTGGTGCTGGATTTCACTTTGATGGACTGGATGTACTCGTTTCTGTGGATCTCACTCTGCCTCATCGATCCTTCCCTCCTTTCTCTCTTTAGTTTTTCCTCTGGTCTCTTGAGATCTCTTTAATTTGTTGGAATTTAGAGACTTCTGGGGTTGGCGTAAGACTTTGATTTTGTCACTATGGGGAAGGCAGGAAGTGTTGGGTTGGTGTTGGATTTAACTTTGACTAACTTTTCTTTTTATCTTTTCTGACCTTTTCTCTGGTCTGCTGACCGTTTGAACCTCACGGCTCTGGCGAGACTCTGAAGTATCTGGTTAAGGTGAAAGGTAATGGGATTTTTATGAGGTTTTAGGTGAATTAATGAGTATAAATTTACACGTATTTGCATGCACACGCACACACGCACGCAAACGCACGCACACAAACACACACATACACGTAAAAAAAAAAAAAAAAGAGAGCAATGATGATAAGACGTTGAATTGGTAAGACTGCCGACTGAACAATTCTGAGCTCTCACAAAAAAAGAAGAAAAAAAAGAAAGAAAAAGAAAAAAGTTTAGTGTCCCTTGTGTATTACTTGGGGTGGGGGTGGTGGGACAAAACAAACCAAACAAACAAAATATTTTTTTTTTTTCATGTGACTAATAGCATTTGAGACATCACTTCCAAGATAAGTTATCAATAAAGCACTTTTCACAGGCCACATCAAATGGCAAACTATCTTTTAATTGACACAAAATTATGAAATCAAACTTGCCATTGTGGTAATATGACTTCATTTATGCAAGAAAATACTTTGTCTATACTATTGGAATTGACTTTCCATTGATATTTTAACAAATCCTGAAAATTTCAGGTTTATATCTTTTTCCTAAGGTACTGGTTGCTATGGACATTTGAAAGATGCAAGTACCAAAACTTTAAAGCCCTTTTTCTCAAAACTAGCGATTTCAACCTTCCAACATTAAAACTGCTGTAACTTTGTCAATTTTTTTAGCTACATCCATGTATTATATACCATTTTAAATGGAGTTAAGTGCAGAATTCAAATATATCAATAACTCAATTTTGATTTTTTTATGTATTTTTTATTTTTGGCACATGAGGACCCTTTTTGCCAGAGCCGGTCACATGGTGACCACATCATATCAATCAATCAATCAATCAATCAATCAATCAATCAACTTTATTTATATAGCACCTTTCATACATTTAAAATGCAACTCAAAGTGCTGGACATCCATAATGCAATAAAATAAAAGAAAGAAAAAGCCCCCCCATCCCCTTGGTCGTACCCACAGACACACCCAAAACCCAACAAACACATGAAAACCACAACATGGCGGGGCACAGATGTACCCTGTAAGGAAAGGCACCCCGGAGGAGTTCATCCACAGTGAGATGGATGAAGGCCAAGCATCCCTCTCACTGTGGAGGCTCCCCCATGAGAAAACACTGGAGCTAAAAATTTTATAACTACCAAATAAAAACATTTAAACACTAAAAGAAAACGGTTAAACACGATAGAAAAAATAAATAAATAAAAACAAAGCTACAAGACAATATAGATTAAAAGTTAAATAAATAAAAGGGGATAAAAAAAAATAAAAATAATAATAAATAAAATAAAATAAAATACAAATAAAAAAGGTCAATCAAATGCCAAACTAAAAAAGTAAGTCTTAAGCCTCCTCTTAAAAACATAAATATTCTCTGCAGACCTGATGCTCTCTGGCAGGCCATTCCATAGGTGAGGACCATAGTGGCTAAAGGCAGCTTCACCATGTGTCTTGGTCCTCACCTTTGGAATAGTTAAAAGGCCGCTGCCAGAAGACCTCAGAGGCCGCGAGGGGTAATAGGGTAAAAGCAAGTCAGATAAATAAGATGGGCCAAGACAGTTAAGACATTTAAAAACTAATAAAAGCACCTTAAAATCAATCCTGAAACGCACGGGGAGCCAATGCAGCGATTTTAAAACTGGTGTAATGTGCTCCCGCCCTCCGGTCCCCGTCAGCACACGTGCAGCTGAGTTCTGAAGGAGCTGTAGGACTGAAATATTCTTTTTGGGAAGACCAGAGAGCAGGGAATTACAATAATCTAAACGACAAGAAATAAAAGCATGCATCAGCACCTCCGTGTTGGCCTGTGAGAGAAACGGGCGGACTCTGGCAATATTCTTAAGATGGTAAAAACCGATCTTGGCTACATTTTTAATATGAGGATTAAAAGTTAGCTCAGAGTCAAAAAGGACGCCCAAATTCTTTACACATTGCGTGGGTTTAAAATCTTGTAGTTTAGGTAAAAGTTTCTCTCTCTGACCTTCAGGACCGATGACTAAAACCTCTGTTTTGTCCTGGTTGAGCTGCAGGAAATTTTCTGCCATCCATGACTTAATATCTAAAATACAATTTAAAAGGGTATCAATAGGCCCCATGTCATCAGGCGACACGACGATATACAGCTGTGTATCATCAGCGTAACTGTGGAAGTTGACGCCGTGTCTCCTGATGACTTCCCCAAGGGGAAGCATATAAAGATTAAAAAGTAATGGGCCTAAGATTGAGCCTTGGGGAACCCCACATTTAATTTCATGGGTTTCAGAAGAACATGTATCCATACTTACAAAGAAATATCGGTGTGTGAGATAGGAATAAAACCAGTTAAAAACTGTACCAGAGATGCCCACCATATCATGTTATTTAATAAGGATTTTATAAAGCTGAACCAGATTTAATTTAGTTATTAAATACAAACAATAATAAATCAAAATAAATAATAATTTATGAATGGGCCCCGGGCCACTTTTTACAGGAAAAGTTGGGCCCCACGGTAAAAATGGTTAAGAAATGTGTTTTTTTTTTTCATTTATTTAAGATTAAGCCATGTCCGTATATTCAACATACAAAACCATTAACATTCTCATTTATTTGAAACAAAAAATGAAAAAAATATTTTCCAACAATGATCGAATATCCTTTCAATGGGCTGACATTTTGTGTAATTTACTACTGCATGCCATGTAACAAAGCATGCTATGCTATGCTAATTGCATTTTTATGTACTGTATAGCGGGCCCCTATTATTTGCAGGGGATAAGGAATGTGCCTGCCTGTGAAGAGCAAAAAATATGCATATAATATGTGCCTATTACAAATACATTTTTTTTTTTACCACCCAAAATCTTGAAAAAAAAAAAACGGGGAATAAACCTCCAAACAGGGTTTTTCATGAGAAATATCCATCTATCCATTAACTCTCCTCACTAGGGTCATGCGGATGCTGGGACCTACACCAGCTGTCTGAAAACAAATAAAATAAATAATATTATATATATATATATATATATATATATATATATATATATATATATATATATATATATATATATAATATATGTATATATATATTAGGGGTGCCAGGTGATTAAAATTTTTCATCGTAATTAATCGCCTGACTTCAGTAGTTAACTGATGATTAATCGCAAATTTTATATCTGTTCTAAATGAACAATAAAATGCAAAATAAAATATTTTTCCAAGTTTTCATACTTTTAACATTAAGTGGAAAAAATGTTAAACTAATAGAAATATGGCTGCATCTTTTAGTCAGTATTTTTCTAATTCATAAAATTGAGTTAAAATTAAAAATTTTAAAAACATTGTACTGTAAAAAATGAGTGTGATATTGATTTGTGTTGAGGTCATTTTTTTAGCCACTAGATGGCATAGTTGCATTTGTAATACGGTGACAGCTCAGTGCATTTTCCTTTTTATATTAAGAGCTATCTAATCTTTAACATGAAGTAACGTGAAATTCTGTGTATTATTAAAATTGTAAAATACAATATAACTGCTCAATTTTAACATGGACGTGTCGGCTGTGTTGCACTGGAACTCCCACAGTACAGGCTTTACAATTAAGGGCAGGTCATTAATTGCGCATTTAAAAAAATTAGTGGCGTTAAAGGAACTTTAAATTAACTCAAAATTAATGCACTAATTTTGACACCCCTAATATATATATATATATATATATATATATATATATATATATATATATATATATATATATATATCCATCCATCCATCCATTTTCTTGACCGCTTATTCCTCACAAGGGTCGCGGGGGCTGCTGGCGCCTATCTCAGCTGGCTCTGGGCAGTAGGCGCGGGACACCCTGGACTGGTTGCCAACCAATCGCAGGGCACACAGAGACGAACAACCATCCACACTCACACGCACACCTAGGGACAATTCGTAGCGCCCAATTAACCTGCCATGCATGTCTTTGGAATGTGGGAGGAGACCGGAGTGCCCGGAGAAGACCCACGCGGGCACGGGGAGAACATGCAAACTCCACCCAGGAAGGTCCGAGCCTGGACTCGAACCGGGAAGCGGACGTGCTAACCACTCGACTACCGTGCCGCCCTATATATATAAATAAATATATATATATATATATATATATATATTAGGGGTGTTAAAAATCGATTCGGCGATATATCGCGATACTACATCGCGCGATTCTCGAATCGATTCAATAAAAAAAAAAAAATCTATTTATTTTTTTATTTTATTTTTTATTTTATTTTTTTATTATTTTTTTTTTTTAAGAGCTCAGAATTGTTCATTCGGTAGTCTTACCGATTCAACGTCTTATCATCATTGCCTTTTTTTTTTTGTGTGTGTGTGAATCGATTTTTAAACTTCCATTTTTAATGGAAAAATATTCAACAAAACGTCTGACTTCGGGTTAGGATTCACACCTTGAGCATGGAAGAATGTTATATGAACGGAACATTAAGCCTTAATATTTTATTTTAATGCTGTTCAAACATGAAACAGATTACAACCTCTATAAGACTGAAATTTCAGATAAATAAATAATACATTTTCATATAAATCTTACACTCTACAAGCTTACTGATTAGTATTTTCTAAATTTGAATGAAAAAAAATCGCAACAATCGACTTATAAATTCGTATCGGGATTAATCGGTATCGAATCGAATCGTGACCTGTGAATCGTGATACGAATCGAATCGTCAGGTACTAGGCAATTCACACCCCTAATATATATATATATATATTTAAAGTGATACCTCAGCTCACGAACATAGAAAGTGTGTGTAAGGCGAAAAGTTCTTCTTCCGAACATTTATTTCCCATAAGAAACCATTAAAATGAGAATAATCCGTTCCCAGGTCCCTATAAAACATAATTTTCTACTAAATAAGCCTTAAAACTACACAAAAATATACCTTATTTTATGTATAATAAATGTGCTATTGTATTGTAATTAAATAAATAAACTGTCCTGTATAATAAAGTCGTTTTATTTACCTTTGTGATGGTAGTTCTTAAGGATGGTAGCAATAGTAGACTTACTTTATTCACGAGCGTTTCACCGCGTAGTGTTTATGGAACGGTTGCCGTTCATTCGCGATTTTGTGCTCACCGGAGCGGAGGAGGCGTGTCCCTTGGTGAACAAGGAAGTGGAGCACTTTAGCGAGTCAACAAAAAGTGAGCACCGCCAACTACTTTCACTTCTTTCCTGGGACTAAACAGCCGTGGCACTATTTTCTCCTATTTTGAGGTACCTGATAGCACTTTCGCTTTTTTTAGTGGCGCGAACTCCACTGACTACAATGCAAACGCGCCGCAGAATCGCCGTCCCTCGCTTTTGGTGAGAACGCAGCATTAGGCTTAACACTAGCCTGTGGTGGGGTCTTTTTCGGTCCCATAATAGCAAAAGTACACTCAATATGGTCCAAAATGTCTATCAAACACAAACCGCGTCCGCACTCAAAGAAAGGGGGTGACGAACTGGGACGCCGTGAGCGTGCGTCAGCTTCTCGTGGCCGCCACCGTGGCGCTGTTCGACCGCGTAGTTTGGTTCGTCCGCCGAAAACTACTTCGTCAGCAGAGACTATATGCTAGAATTTAATGTTCTTGAGGCGAAAAGTTCGTGAGCTTAAGCGTTCGTCAGCGGAGGTTTTACTGTGTATATATATATATATATATATATATATATATATATATATATATATATATATATATATATATATATATATACATACACACACACACGCATATACATACTTTTTTTTTTATATTGAAAAAAAAAATCTGTGAATAGGTGAATACACGTTATACATTTGTGTTCTGTGAAGTAACAGAGACACACACCCTTTACTTGAGAGCAATCAGACCACTTGGAAAAACATGAATACTGTATAGATAATACTGACATACCTGTTCAGTCCTATATGTCTGGTTAGGATATCCATATTTGAGCAGTTGTCAGCAATAACAATGTTGAGAGGAGGATAGGTGTACAGTACTGTCTGAAAGCAGACATGACCAAGTATAAAAAATAGACTGGTACATAATATTGCTCTGATGAAATGGCCTGTATGTCCTGAAAGATAAAGAGAAAACAGAAAAAGAGCGTGTCAAAATTAAACTGAAGAATAACAACACGATCAGGCCCCTACATTAAGCCTTTTTGGGTGGTCCCGTCAGCGCACATTTGATTTTTTTAGTTAATACATGCTGCCAGCGCTGACATTTTTTGACTGGTCCAACTTAGTAAAAAGAAAAATACCATGAAAACTAGTATGATACCAATACTGGTATCGGCAGAGGTGCCGATACTGCATTAAAACAGTGGTATCAGTATCGGTGAGTACTCACAAGTAAGATACCATTAATTCATTAATTCCTAACGTAGGAGTTTGGATGCAGCATCTTGTGTCTTCTTGTGTATTCACTTATATGTGACATGCTCACTGCATGCCGATCTAAGATATCCTATTGGTCCTTGAATGCTCTGAACCAATGACAGGACAGCTTTTTCATGTTGAGGGAAAAAAACCCTTAGGTTTGGTATCGGTATCGGCCGATACTGCAAAGCTGGGTATTGGAATCGGTATCGGGGGCCAAAAAAAACGATATCGGAACAACACTAATTGAAAACCTGGAAAATAGCCATGTAAACTAGTGGTGGGCGAATCGATCCAAATATCTATATTATCAATACAAAGTCAGTATCGATATCGGCTCAATACTGGTACTATAATATCGATCTAGTAGTTTACTTTCAGTTGGCTCTTTTATGCATTGCTGCGGTTTGGTCAAAGAGATAACAGGTATGTCACCGCACACTCCACTTCTCACTTTATTTATAAAGCGCTTTAAGAACAGGCATTGCTGTATACAAAGTGCTGTACATAAACATAAATATCAGTCAGGCAAAGGAAATCCAGCTCGTTTGAGAGAAAGAACTCCCTCAACGACCACGCATTGAATTGCGCGATCCTTGTGGGAGCAACAGGGGTGCGTGGCTCTTCTGTTCGGCGGTCTCGGGGAAGCTCTTTCAGAAGCTAGAGTTTGGCACCGCGTCCAAGGCGCGGAGGTCGGCACGACCGAGGCTTTCCAGGCGAGCCGACAATCGTTAACCAGCAGAGTCCGGGATACGCCACAACGGAGTACATCCAGGCGTTCGGGACCGAGCAGGGGACGATGCTTGTTCCAGCACCCATTTTAGCTTCAACAGCTGGCCGCCACGTTTCCCCCGGCGCCGCCGCCGCTTCCCCAGAGCAAAGCGCATGAACGCGGAAGAGCTCAGCCGGAATGTCCGCCAAAAGTGGGGGAAATGTTTTCTCCCAACCATGCTCAAACTCACCCGAAACGCAAACGTTGTGCTGAAGGTCCAACAAGGAGTCACGCTCGTAGACGAGTCATGACTCACTCAGAACAGGACCAAGCACTGTTATCAGGAAATAAAGTCAAAACAAGAGTTGCCGTATAAACTGGCGCACTGTCTGTCATCTTGATCAAAAAAAAAAATCTGTCAGAGCAGAGCAGGCACCGGTTATAGTATGAAAATGCACTTTTGTGGGGTTTTCTATCAATAATATGCATCCCCGGCCTGTCTACAATCCAACCAGGAATTAAAAATCTCCGTCCGCGACTTCATTACCTTTCTGCTCCTTTCTAAAATGTGTACTTCAAATGGTCAGATTAAACTTCCGTGACTTGGTGACATCAATAAGATACGGAAGTGCACTCGACCCAGCCCCCTCGGGTTAGTGGCACCGCCTCTGGTCACACCCACTGAAAAAGCCGCAGCTCCTTTCTTTTTCTCCCCCTGCACGCAAACAGCTCCCTGGCGAGCAAAGGGAAAACAACGATCAGGAGAAGGTGGTTGCTTCCTTCATCCGAGTCTTTGAGAAGACTGGATTAATTTTATTTTTGAAGGACGTCTACTGACAGCATTTCTCGAACGACTGTTTGGTTAGTGAAAGCCTGTTCAGAGCTTTTTGCAGATTTGCAACTCGTTTAAACATAATGGATCAGTCCCAGTGATGTGATACGACTGCAAACATGAAAGATGCAAGTTTAACATTTCATTTTGATTTAGTCTTCCTTCTTATCCTTTCAATATTACATGTGCCATATCATACATTCTACCATATTACAGGTGTATTTTTAGTGCTTAAAGTGGGAGCTACATTTGTCATTTGGAGGTTTTTGTGTGCTGAGAGGTTTGGATCCCAAAGACGCAGACATAAATAAGATTTTATCTATTTATTCACATCAAGAGGGAGAAACTCAGAGACGCTGTACACAGGAACAGGTGGACAATAATCCGGCAACACACACACAATTCTCAGACCCTTAAATAGACAGTCAATCAATCTCATTGGTTGTGGCGAGACATGCGAGTACTAGTACTGACATGGAATTCTCTGATTGGCTGTTAACCTGAGGCAGAAACTCAGAGATGCTGTACACAGGAACAGGTGGACAATAATCCGGCAACACACACACAATTCTCAGACCCTTAAATAGACAATCAATCAATCAAATTGGTTGTGGCTAGACACGCGAGTACTAATACTGACATGGAATTCTCTGATTGGCTGTTAACCCAGTACTTACAGATAGTTCCCGACATCAACAAACATCATATAGCATAAAAGATTCCTGACATCACATAGTCCAGACATCATATAGCCAAAACTAGTTGAAACTGGATGCAGTTACATCAATACCCAAAACAGACACATAACGGGTCGTGAACTCTGGCGCACGGTCATGAACTCTACTCAAACTTAACCCTGGCATGACCCCAGACATGAGACAGGACCCAAACATTACTCCTGCATGACTCGAGTCATGACAGTTGTTTGGTTACAAGAGGTCAGATATGATAAAACAGACGGTGGTTGGATAATACTGAAGCAGTTGCGTATTGTTTTTGCCAAAATACAATCCGCGGTGATTATTTTGCCGTGACTGGCAACTCGCCCCCAAGTTGACTTCACTTTGGCTGCTAAGTGGTCTCGACGAGACGGCTTGCACGTTGCGACCGCGCAGTGGCCTATAATCTGTGGACATTTATTCATAACTGCTTATAAATGTCTACAAGCATTCACGGCAAATCGGATTCATTCACGGCAAAATAATGCTCGCGTGAGAGTTGGCGGTTACGGCAAACTAACACGACAACATAGTCTCTGTAGTAACGTTCTTACGGTGAAACATTATGCCACTTTTCCACAAATTAAAATGGTTCTAAAATTTATAAACCTATGTCTGCCTGGCTCAAATTGTTACGGTTGTACCACACTGCTTTTACTCGCCATGGCCAGCCATTTCATTTCACAACATCAGACCCGTCACCAGAGCCCAGGCTTAAGGGGGGCACATGAAATGCATGGGCGGGCCCAATTATTGTGAATACCATACTGACAGCATTAACTTGCCCAATATATTTGGATAAATTTATGTAGCACTGTCGTGCATCTATCCATTGAATGGCGCCCGCTGACAGTTTTATCATAGACCGCATTTACAGTACACACACATAAAGTAGACTGCAGTGGCGTCGTGAGTACGTTGACGCCGCAGCCATATTGGATGAGGCAAAGTGAAGCTATTTGTAAAGATGCCTCCTTCTGTTTCTCCTTGGAGATGTATCATAAAGCCACAACTCATTGGATTAATAAGGAATTATTATTACCTTTGATTATATTATCCCATTCAAAGTCAATCTTACTATTTTTGCCGATGTAATGGCAAATACAATTGCCACATCCAATAGGGCGGATGCGCTGACATATTGCTTCGAATGGGCTACCTGTTTGAACGGTGGCGGCAGCAGAATTAAAAAGAAAAAAGGAAAGCAAAATCCTACCTCATTGTAGATGCCAAAACGATATGTGGGTCCCGTAGTTTTTTTTTTTCCAAGTGACTCTTTAGTTGCCGACACGAAAGTAGTTTGTAGTATGTCCCTCCTCACTTGTCTTGTGCGCCAGCGTCCTCAGAAACATGCAGCTTCACTTGTACAAAATGTACATGACTCTTGCATTGCACGCCAACATTGACATATTTGTCGCGTATGCGTATAAGTCAGCGTAAGGCATATCTAGCATTATTTTCAGTAAGACTGTGATGGCTGTTGCAGATAACTACAACTATTTCTTCATATTGTGACATCTTGCAAGAATGCCGCCAGAAAACGTTACTTGGAAATGTCACCCTTTTTAGTTGTCTTGTACAAACGGCCACCGTTGGCCGTAGCCGACGCCAAAAAACAGGAACAATTCGGCGAGGGGCGAGCATTAGAAGCAATGAACTGAAGCAGCTAACACAAACGTAACATACCTCCGACACCGCGAGACCTGTGTTGCGTTTACTGACACTCGGATATAAGAGTGCTAAACCGAATGAATGGAAAAATATAATGATAAAAAAGGAGAACCATTTTAGAGATCCATGCCTCAAATGGGCGGGCACAATCATCTTGGTGGGCGGGCACGGACCCCTATGGCCCGCCCATGGTGACGGGTGTGCACAACATTAGCACATGGCTAGCGGAGCCGAAATCACAGCCACTTCAAGATAGACGGGTGTGGCCAAGGTGTAGTCTGGTGCAGCTATTTACAACTATTTTAGTATGCACAAAAGTTGAATAATATGGGACCTTTAAAATTAGGGATGGGTACCGAAGACGGTACTTTTTGTGGTATGGACCGATTTGGGTCGGCACTTCCGAACACCGATTCACATTCAATCAAACGGTGCCTTGTTTCGGGTCTGAAGCACGTCTTTCAAAGTTGTGACTGTAGGGGAGTGGAAGAGTTGGCGTTTTTTCACAACGCACTTGAACGCAACATTATACTTGCAGCAATGTGCTGATGTCACCCTCTCGTGCAGGATTCACGCGCTAAAATACAGTTCTGGCTTTTGGAAACGAGATAGATTTTTGCGGCACCAAGCCAAAGAAATATAGTTTCTGAAGTATGACAGCAGCACTGGGTGCAGGCTTGCAAGCAGTGCACGTCTGAGAGGGAGGTGTCGGCGGCGTCCTCGCTCAAGCATGTCTTCCCCCACCGAATAGTCTCATGTTGGAATGTACACTGTCGCACCACATCGTTAAGGTTAAGGCATATAAACAGTAATTTGGATGTACTACTCTTGACCATAGTAATATAAAATAAATAGAAAATACCGTAATATTTTGACATTAACGCATTTTATTATCTGAATGTCATTTGCAAACATTGATTAAATGCATGTACGCAATCGCATGCATGCGTGTATTGCTCAAAACGTAACAGCATCATATCAATTGGGTGCCATTCAGCAATTATTAATTAATTAAATGCAAATTATTTTTGTTTTATCTGAAGTCCCGTGGGGGTGTTTTTTTTAAAGCAAAATTTACCACCGAGCACACCAACTGGAGTCGTCCCGCTCATTTTGGAACAACAGGCGTAGGGAATGCCGTGCATTGACCTCATCACGGACCTGCGCAGCCTTCAATGTAAACATCCGCGGTTACGTTCAAGGCTCAAGTGCGGTCGAAAAAAATATTGTGATTAATCTGCGTTAATACGTGATTAATGCGACAATTTTCTGTGATTAATTAATCTATTAGCGCTTTAACTTTGACAGCCCTAATATATATATATATATATATATATATATATATATATATATATATATATATATATATATATATATATATATATATAGAATATTAGTAGTAGTAGTAGTAGTAGTAGTAGCTTCAATAAAAAATAAAAATAAAACATGACTGTTGATACTTTGTTATGTAGGTTTGGTCATACAGGTGATCTTACCTCTGATGGTGTGTTTGTTGGGAGACAGAAACCACGGCAGCAACAAGAGGTAAATAAAGTAAACCAGGGACAGTACGTTGTAGCGAAGAAGACAAGCTGCAAAAACACAAATGAGTTGTGTTACCTATCAGCATCATTGCAACCAATACAGCAAAACAAGGATAAAATGTATTTGCATGTGCACAGTGAATCAATGCTATTGCGAGGGATACGGACTGGAGCATATGTGTATCATCGAAATGTAAATTCTTAAAGAGGCATATTAAAAAAAAAAAAAAAAAAAAAAAAAAAAAAATGTATATGTGTGTGTGTATATCCATCCATCCATCCATTTTCTTGACCGCTTATTCCTCACAAGGGTCGCGGGGGTTGCTGGCGCCTATCTCAGCTGGCAGGGGACACCCTGGACTGGTTGCCAGCCAATCGCAGGGCACACAGAGACGAACAACCATCCATACGCACAAGCACACCTAGGGACAATTTGGAGCACCCAATTTACCTGCCATGCATGTTTTTGGAATGTGGGAGGAGACCGGAGTACCCGGAGAAGACCCACGCGGGCACGGGGAGAACATGCAAACTCCACCCAGGAAGGCCGGACCCTGGACTCGAACCGGAGTCCTGAGAACTGGGAGGCTGACGTGCTCACCACTCGACCACCGTGCCGCCCTGTGTATATATATATATATATATATATATATATATATATATATATATATATATATATATATATATATATATATATAAAACTTGGAAGAGTCACTGGCAGGAAGATAAATAAACATAGACTATAGGTAGTTTTACTTTCTGATTTACTTGCTTGGTGCTTGTTGGAGAACTCTAAAGTGATTTGCGCACTTTGCAGAGCCAAATTCAAATAGCCTATTAGCAGGGTTGATGAATCCAGGGCCAGAAAGTAAAAACGATGCCACAGATTGGCTTTAGCTCCTTTTTCTCAATACTAGGGATTTCAACCTTCTCCAGTCATGTGAGGACAGTCAAGTTGGCCGCCTTGAGCACACGCTGTGTGGGTCAATTTCAAAATACAAGTAACAAGGCATTGGCAAAGCCCTCAATGTATTAGGTGGAAGGCTTTTATTTTGAAGTTGGCCTCCACAGCGCGTTCAGCGGACTATGAACGACCTGAACCGTGGCTGGGGGTGGGGTGGGCACGTCTCCACTCTCTGCGCTGCTTCCCGACCCCACGGGTTCGGGGGGGTGGCTTGCGGGGGCGAGGGGGTGTTGGGTGGTGGCTTGTTTGGGGGTGGGTGGAGGTGTGGGTATCTGGGGGGTGCTTGTCTGGGGGGTTGGGGGCCTGGGGGTGGCGGGGGCTGGGTCGTGGTGGGTGGCGCGTGTGGTGACGGGTGTGGGTGGGGTGCGGGGGGGTCGTGGAGGGAGCAGGGCCGGTGGGGGACCGTGGGGGCCTGCCGGGCCTCGTTCTGCGGCGTTGGGCTTGGGGCGCGGGCCGGGTCGGGGGCGCTCCGAGCGTCTGGGTTGGCTCTCCGGCCGGTGGCCGCCCGAGGAGCGTGGGAGGTTGTGCCTTGGTGCTGCCGCGGCTTGGGGTAATTGCGGGGGCCAATGCCCGCTGTGCTGGGCCGCGGTCGACGGCTCCCCTCTTTGGTGGCGGTCCTTATGCATGCCAGACCCATCACACCAGAATCTACTGAAATTCAAACAGAATTCGCCTCTCCCTCCCACTGCTCTCTGAGTCAGAGGGTGCTGGTGTCTGTGGACCTCACTCTGCTTCATCTATCCTTCTCTCATTCCTCTCTTTAGTTTTTCCTCTGGTCTCTTGAGATCTCCTTCATTTGTTGGAATTTAGAGGTTTCTGGGGTTGGCGTAAGACTGTTTTTGTCACCATGTGGGTGGCAGGTGGTGTTTAGTTGGTGCTGGATTTCACTTTCATTTATTATTCTTTTCTTTGACCTTTCCTCTGGTCTCCTGACCTTCTGAACTTCACGACTCTGGCGAGACTCTGAAGTATCCGGTTAAGGTGAAGGGTAATGGGATTTTTAGTTGGTTTTAGGTGAACTAATGAGTACAAATTTACACGCATTCACACGCACGCACGCATACACACATACACGCACGCACACAAATGCGCACATACTCACAAAAAAAAAAAGAGAGAGCAATGATGGTAAGATGTTGAATCGGTAAGACTGCCAAATGAACAATTCTGAGCTCTCTCGTGGGGAAAAAAAACAAAAAAAATAAGTGTAGTGGATGCAAACTTAAATGATGCAATTGATAACATATTTCACATTTTGAGGTTAAAAGTGAAATTGTCAACTCTCAAAAATACCTATTTTTCCCCAAGATATTGTCAACTCATTCAACTTTCACGTCAACTCCGTCAGTCCTAAAATCTGACAGAGTTGACGTCTGATGGAGTTGACAAAACGGAATTTATTCTTCCACTAAATCATACATTGTACACTGTAGCTTGCTGGATTTTACTCAGTTGCTAGGAGTTCCAATGGCTTGAATAAAAAGCCTAAATTTAATTCAGTGGAGCTTAAAAAAATAAAGGGATGACGGAGTTGACGTGTTCCAGCTGTGACCGTAGTAATATCAATACTGTTTATCTAAAATATTTAAAAAAAAAATGTAAAACTTGCCATAACATTACTGGTAGGGCTGTATTCCACACAGTCAGCAAGAGGAAAGGGGTCATCAGGGATATAACTGACCATGCTATTGTTTCATTTAGTGAGGACTAGAAATAAATGTGAAGGGGTTGACACAAACTGAGACCTATTTTGATAGGTTGATTTTTTTGGGAAAATATTGTTTGATGTTCACTGTTATCTAACTTGTGAAGTCTATTTAAAGTTTGTTGGGTGCTTCAATATTGTGACCTCTTGCTCTGCAGGGACAAGTTGATCTCCTGACTGCAGGCCAGACAATCAATCTCATTCATGCAAAAAAAAAAAAAAAAAGGATGATAAAAATTACATTCGTTCTAAATAATTCCTTCAACTTAACTTTTTAAGCATGGTCATTTGGATTTTATTTTTTATTTTTTTTAATACAAATTAGACTTTAGTATGTGGGACATATTTTGTCCCAACTATCAGGGATCACTGATATAACATTTTAAATATATCAAGCTTTATTATTCCCACATAGAAGAAATTTGCATTGTTTCAGCAGCAATAGTGACTACAGGAGATTAAAAGAATAGCATGCCAGGGAAGATGGAATTTGTAGAAGTACTTTGCACAAAATGTGCAATGTAAACAAAGACAGTTTAGTTGACAAACCTGAAATATTGTCTGTGTATTTGCTATCCAATCCAATCCCCTTATTTGTTATTCTGAGTACTGAATGGCAGTTAAACTAGCTCGTCTCCACATTGTTACAGTACAAGCTTCTGTGGCGAAAGCCAGACTGTTTCAAGGTTTTTACTTTTAGGATCTGAATTCCCCAACACTATTCATATATCGTTAGCCTAATTGCATAATTGCCCAAGTTATATTTGAACGTATTTGGTAAAAAAGAAAAATTGAAATTTGTAGAAAACACATTGATATTATTTATTGATTTTGTAACAGTAAGTTATATGTCAATTGCATTACAACAGTGACCTACAGTGGGCAGAATATGCAATGATTGTCGGTATTTCTTCTCTGAAATGTGAATACAAAGATAACCAACGCGTTTTTACATATACTAGGGGAGAAAGGAAGCAGAAAAACAAAGACAGTTTAGTTGACAATTTCCTGTCAGATAGCAGCAGACACTGTGCACCATCTGTTCGCTTCATTTCCATCTTCTCTCACCAGTGACCCCCTTGTTCACAAACACTCCTGATATTTCTCACTATTTTGTTAAACTGCTGCCAAAACAGATTATGTATGAGCAAATTTGGTTTAAACTAACAGGGAAATTACAATCTTTACCTGTCAGTGACCAGAGGTGGCAAATTCTGGTCCAGAAAGTAGAAACCCTGCCACAGTTTGGCTTTAGCCCCAGGTGCTTGCTGTATAATGTTTTAACACTGTCAACGTATGTTCTTTCATTACATTTTGTAACCTACTTTTATTTTCTCTTCTTTGCTATGAATGTTGTTTACTGTGTTTGTTGATGCTTATGTGTTGTCTTTCCTTGTGTAGAGCACATTGAGTTGCCTTGTGTATGAAATGTGCTTTACAAAATAAATAAACTTGCCTTGCCTTAATGTACATTTGCTTATTGGTTCGTTTTTTTTGTCCTTTTTTGCCCATTTCATGTTCACATACTTGTTCAAGTAAACACTGATCGTGCTCTTGTAAGAGCATTCAATTGTAAATTACATTTTTGATCAAATGCAATATATCATTGGAGGGAATTGCTCATCTATTTTACATTGAGCCCTGAAACTTCAAGGCTAAAAATGAGTCCCAGTCCGGCCCTGGCAGTAGTAGTAGTAGTAGTATTGAAACAAAAAACACTGTCTCTTTTTTTAGGGGTGTGCCAAAAAAATCGATTCATAAAAGAATAGAGATTCTCATTTATTAATCGAATCGAATCGATATTAATATCCAAAAATCAATTTTATTTAAATTAGAAATGAAGAAGAAGGGGAAAAGGCAGTTGTAGCCCACATGCTGTTTTTGTGGAAAAAGGCACTTACAATACAAAATTAATAAATGTTTAAACAAAAAAAGACACTTTAATGTCTCTATTTGTCATTTTGTCTTGCAAGGCAGACTGGAGTAGATCACGACAATGTTGTGCAAATCTGTAAGTTGAAGCAAAAATCATTTGTCAATCAAATAATTTTGAATAGAAAATCGTTTAAATCAAGAATTGAAAATCGATTCTGAATCGAATTGTA